>NC_057806.1:383156241-383176351 GCF_018294505.1 Triticum aestivum | reverse complement strand
GATTCTCCCAAAAGAAGAAGTAGAAGAGAAGAATCACCATCGAGGGAGAGAAGGAGTAGGGATGATCGTTATGAATGAAGACCCTCCCGGAGAAGCAAGGATTCGGAAAGGAAGGACAAGTCATCAAGGAGCTACACAAAACGAAGACATCAAGCTCATGTTGGTGAATGGGTATCCGGCTCCAACTCCGACAGTCACTCTGAGAGAAGCTATCACTCTGACTCCGAATATACTCAAGATGAAGGTATTGCCGGTCTAGCACTTGTGTCAACCAACTCCTACGACATATTTGATTCACCAAATGAAGGAATTGGAAGATGCTTCATGGCTAAAGGCCCAAAGGTATCACACCCCGAGTATATTGATTTCAATAGTGATGAAGATGACTTGTTAGGTGATGATGATTTACTTGTTGACAACTCTAGTGATGAATACTATGATGAAACGTCAATTAATCATGCTAATCAAGATGAAACGAATGACAATGATAAGGAGAAGATTGAGTCTCTAACTAAAGAACTAAACACTCTTAAGTTAGCTCATGAAACTATCTTAGGAGATCATCGAGAACTTTTAAGGACTCATGAGAAATTATGTTTTGAGAAGCTCAATCCTGAGCAAGAGCATGAGTTCTTAAAGGCAATCAATGATGATCTTCGCAAGAAAAGTTCTTCTTACATTGCCAAGCGTTTACTCTTATCCACTTACATGCCTCAAGTCAAGTCTAGTAACAAGAACAAGAAGGATTCTTCTTCTAGTAGTAACAATAATCATGCTAAATCCAATATTGTTTCTTCTAGTAGTTCTCTTGATTCCACTAATAATTCTCTTAGCCAAGTTACACTTGAGCTAGAAAATAGCTTATTGAAGGGAATCACACTTGAGCAAGAAAATAGCTTATTGAAGGGAATCATAGAGAAAGGTGTTTACAAGAGCCTTGCCGGGAGTAAGCAATTCGAGGAAATTGTATGCAAGCAAGGAAGGCACCGAAAGAATCAAGGTATTGGTTTTGAATGAAAATTCAATGCCAATGGAGTTGAGTGGGAAGAAGATCAATACCCCAAGACGAAGTTTGTTCCTCAACAAGAGAAGTATGATCCTACTTCTTTCAAGGGGACACAAGCTCAAGATGATCTTGCACCAGAAGACCACAAGGAAAAAGGCAAGGACAAGCTTCAAGAGGAAATTGATGCATTTGAAGAAGCTCCTAAGGCCTTGGTCAAGTGGGTTCCCAAGACTACATCAAGTTCCACTTCATCAAGTACAACTACAACTCCGAGGATTCCCATCAAGATGGTGTGGATCCCAAAGAAGAAGAACTAGAGAGTTCTTGAGGGTGACTCCGCCAACATGCTTCACTCTTATCATTTTGGCAAGAACAAGTGCAATCAACTTCCACATCATGCACTAGTTCAAGGAGTCACAAACCCTCTTGTTGGTAAGACAAGGGACAAGGTAACCTAATGCTTTCATGGACATCATATTGTGTGTGCATCACTCTATGTCTATGGATATCCTTGTTTGTTCCTTGTGGGACTAACCTGTGTAGGTATTGAAAGTGCAATTCACTCCAAAGGATAGCTCCGAATGATCTACATCAACTTAGAGCATCCACATCTTCAACACCTACATGAAGTCATCATCGACAAAACCCAAGGTTAGTTCATCCCTCTAAAGGGGGATCTCACATCTAGGGGGAGATTTACTCTAAGAATTGAGCTAAAGCAACTCTAATTGTGTGAACACAACAACGCTTTATGTAAAAGTGGTAACCCCACTTGTGCTTAAACGATGAGTATGACCTATGATCAAATGTTCTCATTTGACTCCTAAGTCAATATACTCATATATAGATGACCTAGTCATCGCCAATTGCTTGATAGATGCTAGAATTGTTTGTGCATGCTTTGCCACATATTTCATTTGTCATTTTATTGTGTGAGCATGTTGGTTGCATAATTTACTCATTCGAGGACATCCACTTGTTGTTTTGATTGGTTGGTTTCTTTTTCTTTTGCCAAGTGGATGGACAAGAATGCCTAAGAACCTTCTCTAGGTATCTATGATTTTGTCGTCTCAAACTCTATTCATGCTGCATCACAAAGTTTGACCAAGTTAGATTCGAACCACTCTGTGTGAGGAGCACTCGGAGTCCCCGATTCGTCATAGACTTAAAAATCCAAAACTTCTTTCTGCGTTTTGGTCTGATCGATTCATCCATTTCGGTCATACCGAGATCACTAAGTCGATCTGGGTTTTCAATCTCGGTGCAACCGATTTGAACTTTTCGGTCACACCAAGTTTCAGTAACTGCTTGCAGTTATGAATCTCGGTGCCACCGAGTTGTTCCACTCAGTCACACCTACAGAGTCAGGCTATATATATCCGTGGCCCAAATTTTGGAAAACTTTCCGAACCTCTTCGCCCGCGCTTAGCCTGCTCTGCCTCCTTGGGTCTCCAGATCATCCTCCTCGTCGCCAGCCGCCTCCTATCGCTGGTCTCCGCCGCCGTCAACGGGATCGTCTCCGCCGTTGCCGCCGTAGCAAGTTCATCGCCGAACTAGGGTATGGACTTGATCTTTGTGCTGTTCTTACTCCGATTCCCCAACACATTGCTTTGCCATGTATCTTGCCTCGATTGAGATCATTCTATCCATCGAAAACACTCCATAGTTTAGTCGTGAATTCAAAATTTAGGGTTAGGTTTCCGCTGAAACCATCTCAGACCGACCGAGTTGATGAAATCGGTTCCACTGATTTGGCTCAGGCCATTGCACATGTGATTCTCGGTCTGACCGAGAATTGCAAATCGGTGTGACCAAGTTCAGCACTTTGTGAAACCCTAGCAGTCTCGGTGCCACCGAACTGTGACTCGGTCTGACCGAGTTCACTACTTTAGGTTCCAAAAGCTGCTTCGGTATCACCAAGTTTGCAAATCGGTAGATCCTAAATGCTTTCTGTGGAAAACTAAAAGTAAGTTTTTAATTCATTCTTTTGCAAAAACCTCTGCACTTTGTGATGCTCATCCACTCTACCTCATCTATAATCTATTCACAGGGTCTGTTCTCAGTGTTTGCATCATGTCAGATCAGAGTGACAATCAGAACAAGTCAGAGGAACAGGTTCACTTGAGTGAGGGCACTAGTCCCTCTAGCAGCTCAGATGATGGCAGTAGGAGCACACCAAGCAATCTGCCAAAGGCTGCCACCAGGGCCAGCAAGAAAAGAACCTCAGGGTCAGAGGATGAGGACTATGTGGCTGAGGAGGAAGAAGCCACCTCAAAGAGGAAAGTCCTGAAAAGGAATATGGCACGACTGCTGCCACTAAGCCAGGGATGAAGCAAAAGGTTCCAGCCAAGAGAGCTCCAATGTCAAAAGCCAGAACACCTACTCAAGAGACTTTGGGATCTGCACCCAAAGAGCAGGCTGTGGCAGAAAAGAAAAGAAAGGAAAGGGTCAAGAATACCACTGCCAGAGTGCTTGGGAGATCTTCAATAATGAAAGACTCTGAAGAAGAGGAAGAGGATGCTGCACAAGCACCTAAAGCTCAGAAGCTTATGGGAGATGCCATAAGATCAGGGGCTGCTCCATCTAAGCCCAAAGGAACTTCTAAGCCAGCTGCTCCAAAACCCAAAACTGCACCCAAGAGGAGCACCAGGAACATCCCAACAGCAGAGAAGAATAAGGCCCCAATGCCTGAAGCTGCAATGGAAGAAGAAGATGATTCTGTTGTCTTGAGGAAATTGAAGCCAAAAATTCCAGACCACAATGATGCTCATCTAGTTGCAGAGAACATGAAAGACAGGAAGGACTTTGGTCTAAGTCTATGGAGAGAGTTTGATCCATATGCCACCAGGAGAAGGACTGTTGTGGACTACAAGTTCCATACAAAGGAACAACATGACTTCTATGAGACTATCTTGCTTGACAAGAAGCCCATAGTGTGTGACATGAGATGGGTCGATTGGACATTAATTGAGGAAAACGAGGATCACTTCCCTGGTGTATATGACAGCTTCAAGGCTTGTGGAGTTGATGAGTTTATGGCTCAGAAGCTCACAAAATGGAATGATGAGCTCATCATGCAGTTCTACTCCACAACTCACTTCTACCCAAATGGAAGGATTGTCTGGATGTCTAAAGGCACTAGGTACCAGTCAACAGTTGCAGAATGGGCTAAGTTGATCAATGCCCCAGAAGAACATGAAGATGACTTGGATGTCTATGCCAAGAAGAAGAAGGATCACAACACCATGGCACACATGTACAAGGAGATCCTAGATGCTACTCTTGAGACACACAAGTTTGGATCAGTACATTACCTTCTGTCAGGCTTGCCAACAATCAACTGGATCCTCAGGCACACTCTCTTGCCAAAGTCAGGTGATCACAAGATGATCAGAGGCCATGCAATTAACTTGCTTCACATCTTTGATGTCCCTCAGAAGTTCAAAGTCATGAGCCTAATTGTGGAAACCATAAAGAGGACAGCTGCAGATCAGAAGAGGAGTTGTGGATATGCCCCACAGATCCAGGAGCTGATTAACTCCAAGATGGGCATTGGCACATATCTACTGGATAAGGAGCACCTGCCCATCTACCCAGACTTTGAGAACAACACTGTGGTGATGGATGAAAATGAACCATCGTCTATACACGCACAAGCCAAGAAGGAGAAGGCAAGGGCTGAGAAGGCTGCAAAGATGCCAGCTACTGAAGAGGCATCTCAGTATCTTCTGAAGAGCACGCATGAACAGCTTGGCTACTTGATTGCCTCCACTCTGAGGATTGAGAAGGGATTGGCTACCCTGACTCAAAATAAAGAGAGCTTGGAGAGGATCATGGAGCAGAAGTTCTATGACCTAGATGTGAAGGTCACTGAGATCCAGTCAGTCATTAAGCAACTTCAGGATAAAGTGCAGGGGAAGAAGGGCAAGACAACCACTGATGCGTTTGCTAGAGTGCCCAGAGGTCAGAGGTCTGCTGCAGTGCCTGTTCCAGACACTAGAGAAACTTTATCTACACCAGCTACAGCTTCAGTGCCACCAGCTCTAGCACCTACTCCACCTGCTCCATCTACATCAACTGATGCCTTCGCCCTTGGAGTTCTGTCTACACCACCACCGGAAGACCAAGCCTGAGAGTCGATTTAGCACTATGCATTTTTATGAACTTTTTGGTAACTTGTTGCCAAAGGGGGAGAAAATGTATAGATCATAGGCTTGGAGAGAGAGCGTTGCTTTTTACTCTCTCTTTTTTGTTTGGTGGTTAAACTTTGTTTATTTGCTTGGTTGAGATACTTTATGCCTTTGTGATACTTGGATGATCATGTGTTTGATCATATGCTACCTTAATGCTTGTTGGATGACATTATCCTTTTTATGTGATCACTCACTTTGCTTGGTGATGAATGCATGTATTTTAATTATTATCATTTTGAGCGCTCCACCAAGATGTATGTGACATGGAAGAGTAACTCATGATCCTAACTCTTTATGCATTTGCAGTCCAAAGCAAATCTTAAACTATGCACAAACTTAGGGGGAACTCTTGCTTTTCACATACTTCTCAAAGCGACAATGTTTTTCACTCTTATTATTGTTTGTCGAAGCTTTGATCTATATGTTGTCATCAATTACCAAAAAGGGGGAGATTTATAGTGCAACTATCCCTAGGTGGTTTTGGTAATTCCTAAAAACATATAGCTCATTGAGCTAATGCTATTTCAAGATTAATATCTCAGGAAAGCTCAATGATTGGCATGGCATGGATGAGAAAATTGGACCCCTCAAAATGCTAAGGACAAAGGATTGGCTCAAGCTCAAAGCTCAAGACTCTACATTTTCTATTTTAGTGATCCAAGATCACATTGAGTCTATAGAAAAAGCCAATACTATCAAGGAGGGATGAGGTGTTGCTTAATGATGTTCTTGCTCAAAACGCTTAGTGATATGCTCCAAAACCCTCAACTACTTTCTCACATCCACATATGACCTAAACCAAAAGTCAAACTCGGCTCCACCGATTCTTCATATCCGGCGCCACCGAGTTTCAAATGTCTTAGCCACTGCCACAAACCCTAGGCAAATCGGTCTCACCGATAGGGATCTCGGTCTCACCGAGATGGGGTTGTAATCTCTCTGTTTCCCTTCGTAACATTTCGGTCTCACCGAGATGAGTGATCGTTCCCATCGAGATTGCAATGTAAACTCTCTGTTTTGCCTTCGTAACATTTCGGTCTCATCGAAATGAGCGATTAGTCCCACCGAGTTTACCTAGCCAACTCCCTGGTTAGCTTATTACCAAAATCGGTCGCACCGAGTTTGTGTAATCGGTCTCACCGAGATTACGTTATGCCCTAACCCTAATCATATCGGTCCTACTGAGTTGCATGTCGGTCCCACCAAAAACCCTAACGGTCACTAGCTTTGCCAAATCGGTCAGACCGAGTTTAACCATTCGGTCCCACCGAGTTTGGGAAGTTATGTGTAACGGCTAGATTTTGTGTGGAGGCTATAAATACCCCTCCACCTCCTCTTCATTCGTGGAGAGAGCCATCAGAACAAACCTACACTTCCAACTTACTTTTTATGAGAGAGAACCACCTACACTTGTGTTGAGACCAAGATATTCCATTCCTACCATATGAATCTTGATCTCTAGCCTTCCCCAAGTTGCTTTCCACTCAGATCTTCTTTTCACCAAATCAGAATCCTGTGAGAGAGAGTTGAGTGTTGGGGAGACTATCATTTGAAGCACAAGAGCAAGGAGTTCATCATCAACACACCATTTGTTACTTCTTGGAGAGTGGTGTCTCCTAGATTGGCTAGGTGTCACTTGGGAGCCTCCGACAAGATTGTGGAGTTGAACCAAGGAGTTTGTAAGGGCAAGGAGATCGCCTACTTCGTGAAGATCTACCGCTAGTGAGGCAAGTCCTTCATGGGCGATGGCCATGGTGGGATATTGCTTCTTCGTGGACCCTTCGTGGGTGGAGCCCTCCGTGGATTCGCGCAACTGTTACCCTTCGTGGGTTGAAGTCTCCATCAACGTGGATGTACGATAGCACCACCTATCAGAACCACGGCAAAAACATCCGTGTCTCCAATTGCGTTTGAATCCTCCAAACCCTTCCCTTTACATTCTTGCAAGTTACATGCTTTACTTTCCGCTGCTCATATACTCTTACTTGCTTGAATTGTGTTAAGATTGCTTGACTTGTCCAAAGTTGCTAAAATCTGCTAGGAACCAAAATTGGGAAAATGCTAGATTTTTATTTGGTCAAGTAGTCTAATCACCCCCTGTAGACATACTTTCGATCCTACAAGTGGTATCAGAGCTTTGGTCTCCATTTGCTTTGATTTTCATAGCTTTTGGAAGTCATAGCCTTGGTTTCACAACCTAGGAGAGTATGGCATCTAGCGAGGGAAATTACCACCGTAGAGGTCCTTACTTTGATGGCACTAATTTTGCTAGTTGGAAGCATAAGATGAAGATGCATATTCTTGGACATAACCCCGCCGTTTGGGCTATTGTGTGTGTTGTCTTGCAAGGTGAATTCTTTGATGGGAGAGAACCGAACCGTGAAGCTACCGCGGAAGAGTTGAAGATGCTACAGTACAATGCTCAAGCTTGTGATATCCTCCTCAATGGATTGTGCCCCAAAGAATTCAACAAAATCAGCCGTCTTGAGAATGAAAAGGAAATTTGGGATACTTTGATTGATATGCACGAAGGTACCAACTCCGTCAAGGAATCCAAGTTGGATGTGCTTCAAAGTCAACTTGACAAGTTCAAAATGAAGGATGGTGAAGGTGTCGCTAAAATGTACTCTAGGCTTGCTCTTATCACAAATGAGATTGCCGGCTTAGGAAGTGAAGAGATGACCGACAAATTCATCATCAAGAAGATCCTAAGAGCCTTGGATGGAAAATATGATACCGTATGCACATTGATCCAAATGATGCCAAATTACAAAGATCTCAAGCCAACGGAAGTCATTGGAAGAATTGTTGCTTATGAGATGTCACTCAAGGATAAGGAGGACTCCATAACAAGTCAAGTGGTGCTTACAAAGCCTCATGTGAAGCTCCCACATCATCAAGTGAGAAACAAACCTTCAATGAAGAATTGAGCCTAATGGTGAAGAACTTCAACAAGTTCTACAAGAGTAGAAGCAAAGAGAGAAGTTCCAAGTCAAGGTCCTACAATGACAAAAGATCTTCTAGTCGAGAGGGAAACTGCTACAATTGTGGAAGACCCGGACACTATTCCAATGAGTGTACGGCCCCCCACAAGAGAAGAGAAGATTCTCCCAAAAGAAGAAGTAGAAGAGAAGAATCACCATCGAGGGAGAAAAGGAGTAGGGATGATCGTTATGAACGAAGACCCTCCCAGAGAAGCAAGGATTCAGAAAGGAAGGACAAGTCATCAAGGAGCTACACAAAACGAAGACATCAAGCTCATGTTGGTGAATGGGTATCCGGCTCCGACTCCGACAGTCACTCTGAGAGAAGCTATCACTCCGACTCCGAATATACTCAAGATGAAGGTGTTGCCGGTCTAGCACTTGTGTCAACCAACTCCTACAACATATTTGATTCACCAAATGAAGGAATTGGAAGATGCTTCATGGCTAAAGGCCCAAAGGTATCACACCCCGAGTATATTGATTTCAATAGTGATGAAGATGACTTGTTAGGTGATGATGATTTACTTGTTGACAACTCTAGTGATGAATACTATGATGAAACGTCAATTAATCATGCTAATCAAGATGAAACAAATGACAATGATAAGGAGAAGATTGAGTCTCTAACTAAAGAACTAAACACTCTTAAGTTAGCTCATGAAACTATCTTAGGAGATCATCGAGAACTTTTAAGGACTCATGAGAAATTACGTTTTGAGAAGCTCAATCCTAAGCAAGAGCATGAGTTCTTAAAGGCAATCAATGATGATCTTCGCAAGAAAAGTTCTTCTTACATTGCCAAGCGTTTACTCTTATCCACTTACATGCCTCAAGTCAAGTCTAGTAACAAGAACAAGAAGGATTCTTCTTCTTCTAGTAGTAACAATAATCATGCTAAATCCAATATTGTTGCTTCTAGTAGTTCTCTTGATTCCACTAATAATTCTTTTAGCCAAGTTACACTTGAGCAAGAAAATAGCTTATTGAAGGGAATCACACTTGAGTAAGAAAATAGCTTATTGAAGGGAATCATAGAGAAATGTGTTTACAAGAGCCTTGCCGGGAGTAAGCAATTTGAGTAAATTGTATGCAAGCAAGGAAGGCACCGGAAGAATCAAGGTATTGGTTTTGAATGAAAATTCAATGCCAATGGAGTTGAGTGGGAAGAAGATCAATACCACAAGACGAAGTTTGTTCCTCAACAAGAGAAGTATGATCCTACTTCTTTCAAGGGGACACAAGCTCAAGATGATCTTCCACCAGAAGACCACAAGGAAAAAGGCAAGGACAAGCTTCAAGAGGAAATTGATGCATTTGAAGAAGCTCCTAAGGCCTTGGTCAAGTGGGTTCCCAAGACTACATCAAGTTCCACTTCATCAAGTACAACTACAACTCCGAGGATTCCCATCAAGATGGTGTGGATCCCAAAGAAGAAGAACTGGAGAGTTCTTGAGGGTAACTCCGCCAACATGCTTCACTCTTATCATTTTGGCAAGAACAAGTGCAATCAACTTCCACATTTTGCACTAGTTCAAGGAGTCACAAACCCTCTTGTTGGTAAGACAAGGGACAAGGTAACCTAATGCTTTCATGGACATCATATTGTGTGTGCATCACTCTATGTCTATGGATATCCTTGTTTGTTCCTTGTGGGACTAACCCGTGTAGGTATTGAAAGTGCAATTCACTCCAAAGGATAGCTCCGAATGATCTACATCAACTTAGAGCATCCACATCTTCAACACCTACATGAAGTCATCATCGACAAAACCCAAGGTTAGTTCATCCCTCTAAAGGGGGATCTCACATCTAGGGGGGAGCTTTACTCTAAGAATTGAGCTAAAGCAACTCTAATTGTGTGAACACAACAACGCTTTATGTAAAAGTGGTAGCCCCACTTGTGCTTAAACGATGAGTATGACCTACGATCAAATGTTCTCATTTGACTCCTAAGTTAATATACTCATATATAGATGACCTAGTCATCGCCAATTGCTTGATAGATGCTAGAATTGTTTGTGCATGCTTTGCCACATATTTCATTTGTCATTTTATTGTGTGAGCATGTTGGTTGCATAATTTACTCATTCGAGGACATCCACTTGTTGTTTTGATTGGTTGGTTTCTTTTCCTTTTGCCAAGTGGATGGACAAGAATGCCTAAGAACCTTCTCTAGATATCTATGCTTTTCTCGTCTCAAACTCTATTCATGCTGCATCACAAAGTTTGATCAAGTTAGATTCGAACCACTCTGTGTGAGGAGCAATCGGAGTCCCCGATTCGTCATAGACTTAAAAATCCAAAACTTCTTTCTGCGTTTTGGTCTGACCGATTCATCCATTTCGGTCATACCGAGATCACTAAGTCGATCTAGGTTTTCAATCTCGGTGCAACCGATTTGAACTTTTCGGTCACACCGAGTTTCAGTAACTGCTTGCAGTTATGAATCTCGGTGCCACCGAGTTGTTCCACTCAGTCACACCGATAGAGTCAGGCTATATATATCCGTGGCCCAAATTTTGGAAAACTTTCCAAACCTCTTCGCCCGCGCTTAGCCTGCTCTGCCTCCTTGGGTCTCCGGATCATCCTCCTCATCGCCAGCCGCCTCCTGTCGCTGGTCTCCGCCGCCATCAACGGGATCGTCTCCGCCGTTGTCGCCGTAGCAAGTTCATCGCCGAACTAGGGTATGGACTTGATCTTTGTGCTGTTCTTACTCTGATTCCCCAGCAGATTGCTTTGCTATGTATCTTGCCACGATTGAGATCATTCTATCCATTGTAAACACTCCGTAGTTTAGTCGTGAATTCAAAATTTAGGGTTAGGTTTCCGCTGAAACCATCTCGGACCGACCGAGTTGATGAAATCGGTTCCACTGATTTGGCTCATGCCATTGCACATTTGATTCTCGGTCTGACCGAGAATTGCAAATCGGTGTGACCGAGTTCAGCACTTTGTGAAACCCCAGAAGTCTCGGTGCCACCGAACTATGACTCGGTCTGACCGAGTTCACTAGTTTAGGTTCCAAAAGCTGCTTTGGTATCACCGAGTTTGCAAATCGGTAGATCCGAAATGCTTTCTGTGGAAAACTAAAACTAAGTTTTTAATTCATTCTTTTGCAAAAACATCTGCACTTTGTGATGCTCATCCACTCTACCTCATCTATAATCTGTTCACAGGGTCTGTTCTCAGTGTTTGCATCATGTCAGATCAGAGTGACAATCAGAACAAGTCAGAGGAACAGGTTCACTTGAGTGAGGGCACTAGTCCCTCTAGCAGCTCAGATGATGGCAGTAGGAACACACCAAGCAATCTGCCAAAGCCTGCCACCAGGGCCAGCAAGAAAAGAACCTCAGGGTCAGAGGATGAGGACTATGTGGCTAAGGAGGAAGAAGCCACCTCAAAGAGGAAAGTCCTGAAAAAGGAATATGGCATAGCTGCTGCCACTAAGCCAGGGATGAAGCAAAAGGTTCCGGCCAAGAGAGCTCCAATGTCAAAAGCCAGAACACCTACTCAAGAGACTTTGGGATCTGCACCCAAAGAGCCGGCTGTGGCAGAAAAGAAAAGAAAGGAAAGGGTCAAGAATACCACTGCCAGAGTGCTTGGGAGATCTTCAATAATGAAAGACTCTGAAGAAGAGGAAGAGGATGCTGCACCAGCACCTAAAGCTCAGAAGCTTATGGGAGATGCCATAAGATCAGGGGCTGCTCCATCTAAGCCCAAAGGAACTTCTAAGCCAGCTGCTCCAAAACTCAAAACTGCACCCAAGAGGAGCACCAGGAACATCCCAACAGCAGAAAAGAACAAGGCCCCAATGCCTGAAGCTGCAATGGAAGAAGAAGATGATTCTGTTGTCTTGAGGAAATTGAAGCCAAAAATTCCAGACCACAATGATGCTCATCCAGTTGCAGAGAACATGAAAGAAAGGAAGGACTTTGGTCTAAGGCTATGGAGAGAGTTTGATCCATATGCCACCAGGAGAAGGACTGCTGTGGACTACAGGTTCCATACAAAGGAACAACAGGACTTTTATGAGACTATTTTGCTTGACAATAAGCCCATAGTGTGTGAAATGAGATGGGTCGATTGGACATTAATTGAGGAAAACGAGGATCACTTCCCTGGTGTATATGACAGCTTCAAGGCTTGTGGAGTTGATGAGTTTATGGCTCAGAAGCTCACAAAATGGAACAATGAGTTCATCATGCAGTTCTACTCCACAACTCACTTCTACCCAAATGGAAGGATTGTCTGGATGTCTAAAGGCACTAGGTACCAGTCAACAGTTGCAGAATGGGCTAAGTTGATCAATGCCCCAGAAGAACATGAAGATGACTTGGATGTATATGCCAAGAAGAAGAAGGATCACAACACCATGGCACACATGTACAAGGAGATCTCAGATGCTACTCTTGAGACACACAAGTTTGGATCAGTACATTACCTTCTGTCAGGCTTGCCAACAATCAACTAGATCCTCAGGCACACTCTCTTGCCAAAGTCAGGTGATCACAAGATGATCAGAGGCCATGCAATTAACTTGCTTCACATCTTTGATGTCCCACAGAAGTTCAAAGTCATGAGCCTAATTGTGGAAACCATAAAGAGGACAGCTGCAGATCAGAAGAGGAGTTGTGGATATGCCCCACAGATCCAGGAGCTGATTAACTCCAAGATGGGCATTGGCACATATCTGCTGGATAAGGAGCACCTGCCCATCTACCCAGACTTTGAGAACAACACTGTGGTGATGGATGAAAATGAACCATCGTATGTACACGCACAAGCCAAGAAGGAGAAGGCAAGGGCTGAAAAGGCTGCAAAGATGCCAACTACTGAAGAGGCATCTCAGTATCTTCTGAAGAGCATGCATGAACAGCTTGGCTACTTGATTGCCTCCACTCTGAGGATTGAGAAGGGATTGGCTACCCTGACTCAAAATTAAGAGAGCTTGGAGAGGATCGTGGAGCAGAAGTTCTATGACCTAGATGTGAAGGTCACTGAGATCCAGTCAGTCATTGAGCAACTTCAGGATAAAGTGCAGGGGAAGAAGGGCAAGACAACCACTGATGTGTTTGCTAGAGTGCCCAGAGGTCAAAGGTCTGCTGCAGTGCCTGTTCCAGACACCAGAGCAACTTTATCTGCACCAGCTACAGCTTCAGTGCCACCAGCTCTAGCACCTACTCCACCTGCTCCATCTACATCAACTGATGCCTTTGTCCTTGGAGTTCTGTATACACCACCATCTGAAGACCAAGCCTGAGAGTCAATTTAGCACTATGCATTTTTATGAACTTTTTGGTAACTTGTTGCCAAAGGGGGAGAAAATGTATAGATCATAGGCTTGGAGAGAGAGCGTTGCTTTTTACTCTCTCTTTTTTGTTTGGTGGTTAAACTTCGTTTATTTGCTTGGTTGAGATACTTTATGCCTTTGTGATACTTGGATGATCATGTGTTTGATCATATGCTACCTTAATGCTTGTTGGATGACATTATCCTTTTTATGTGATCACTCACTTTGCTTGGTGATGAATGCACGTATTTTAATTATTATCATTTTGAGCGCTCCACCAAGATGTATGTGACATGGAAGAGTAACTCGTGATCCTAACTCTTTATGCATTTGCAGTCCAAAGCAAATCTTAAACTATGCACAAACTTAGGGGGAACTCTTGCTTTTCACATACTTTTCAAAGCGACAATGTTTTTCACTCTTATTATCGTTTGTCGAAGCTTTGATCTATATGTTGTCATCAATTACCAAAAAGGGGGAGATTGAAAGTGCAACTATCCCTAGGTGGTTTTGGTAATTCCTAACAACATATAGCTCATTGAGCTAATGCTATTTCAAGATTAATATCTCAGGAAAGCTCAATGATTGGCATGGCATGGATGAGAAAATTGGACCCTTCAAAATGCTAAGGACAAAGGATTGGCTCAAGCTCAAAGCTCAAGACTCTACATTTTCTATTTTAGTGATCCAAGATCACATTGAGTCTATAGAAAAACCAATACTATCAAGGAGGGATGAGGTGTTGCTTAATGATGTTCTTGCTCAAAACGCTTAGTGATATGCTCCAAAACCCTCAACTACTTTCTCACATCCACATATGACCTAAACCAAAAGTCAAACTCGGCTCCACCGATTCTTCATATTCGGCGCCACCGAGTTTCAAATGTCTTAGCCACTGCCACAAACCCTAGGTAAATCGGTCTCACCGATAGGGAATTCGGTCTCACCGAGATGGGGTTGTAATCTCTCTGTTTCCCTTCGTAATGTTTCGGTCTCACTGAGATGAGCGATCGGTCCCATCGAGATTGCAATGTAAACTCTCTGTTTTGCCTTCGTAACGTTTCGGTCTCACCGAAATGAGCGATTGGTCCCATCGAGTTTACCTGGCCAACTCCCTGGTTAGCTTATTATCAAAATCGGTCGCACCGAGTTTGTGTAATCGGTCTCACCGAGATTATGTTATGCCCTAACCCTAATCATATCGGTCCTACCGAGTTGCATGTCGGTCCCACCAAAAATGCTAATGGTCACTAGCTTTGCCAAATCGGTCAGACCGAGTTTAACCATTCGGTCCCACCGAGTTTGGGAAGTTATGTGTAACAGTTAGATTTTGTGTGGAGGCTATAAATACCCCTCCACCTCCTCTTTATTCGTGGAGAGAGCCATCAGAACAAGCCTACACTTCCAACTAACTTTTTCTGAGAGAGAACCACCTACACTTGTGTTGAGACCAAGATATTCCATTCCTACCATATGAATCTTGATCTCTAGCCTTCCCCAAGCTGCTTTCCAATCAAATCTTCTTTTCACCAAATCAGAATCCTGTGAGAGAGAGTTGAGTGTTGGGGAGACTATCATTTGAAGCACAAGAGCAAGGAGTTCATCATCAACACACCATTTGTTACTTCTTGGAGAGTAGTGTCTCATAGATTGGCTAGGTGTCACTTGGGAGCCTCCGACAAGATTGTGGAGTTGAACCAAGGAGTTTGTAAGGGCAAGGAGATCGCCTACTTCGTGAGATCTACCGCTCGTGAGGCAAGTCCTTCATGGGCGATGGCCATGGTGGGATATTGCTTCTTCGTGGACCCTTCGTGGGTGGAGCCCTCCGTGGATTTGCGCAACCGTTACCCTTCGTGGGTTGAAGTCTCCATCAACATGGATGTACGATAGCACCATCTATCGGAACCACGGCAAAAACATACGTGTCTCCAATTGCGTTTCAATCCTCCAAACCCTTCCCTTTACATTTTTACAAGTTACATACTTTACTTTCCGCTGCTCATATACTCTTTGCATGCTTGCTTGAATTGTGTTAAGATTGCTTGACTTGTCCAAAGTTGCTAAAATCTGCTAGGAACTAAACTTGGGAAAATGCTAGATTTTTATTTGGTCAAGTAGTCTAATCACCTCCCTCTAGACATACTTTCGATCCTACATCAGCGCCACCCATCCCTCCCGTAGGTCTCCCCACATGCACACCCCAGTGCCACCCTACCACATCGCTCCGGCCAGATCCGCACGCGTCCACACCCAGTCGCCCATCCAACGACGATGAGCGATGGCCGACCGCAGACACCTACCTAAGTGGGCCCCTCGAAGCACCATCATGAGTTGCCCGCAGACGAGCAGACGGGGGACGCAACCAGTCGTCGCTGACACCAACCCGCTCCGCAATGATACCTGCAGCCACCGCCACCAAGCCCCCACGCCACTGCGAGGGCCACCACCCCGCTGCCGCAGAGCATCCCCGTCCAGCAAGCGAGCCTCGCAGTCGCCGCCGCGCCGCACCAGTCGCCAGCGACCAGATCTAGAAGGACCTGATCAGTGCCTGGCGACGCACACCCTCGCTAGAACCACGCCTCGTCCAGCCCTCCACACTCGGCCCGTTGCTTTGCAGCTCTACCGCCGAGCACAACCGCTCGGGAATGCCCGCCCGGGCCGAGCCCCCACGAGCGGGGAGGAGAATGGGCCCCACTACCGCCGACACCCACTAGGCTTTGCTCGGCGGCGCGGACAGACAGCGACGAGGGGAAGGAAGGGAGGGAGGGGAACACACCCCAGCGGCTTGGGTTAGCCCCTAGGTTGGACTCGATAACTTCGTTGTTTGTAGGTGTCTCATTTAGATGAGAATTAGCAAACCCGTTAGTTATAATAAGGTGTGTCTAGGGCACATCTAGATGTGCTCTAGTTATTGCACATCTAAGTGAGTGAATCAAGCATAAAGAAAAAAATATATTTACACGAATCTCAATGTAAAATCAATGACATATGACTTAGATGTGCAATACTTATGGCACATCTAGATGTGCTTTAGCAAAACTGTTATAATAACTCAACTCTTATCCGTAAACAAAAAACAAAAAAAACTCAGGTCAGCCACGAGTTCTGTGAGGCCTCCGCACCGCTAGTAGAATGTGCTACAGCGCGACGGCACATCCACGCGAAGCACGCTCTGCGGCGCTTCGGTAGTTCGGTACACACGTCACCCCGGGCGTAATCATCAACACGCTACATGTAGTACGTTGGTGTGCGACGAACAAACAGCGGTATGGCGCGCTATGACGTGCCCGTGCACGTTGGCGCGTTACTAATACCGTCAAGTAATTCGTAGGCGAACGTCGGCGGCACACATACCCTCCTGCTGCACCGGCGATCGGCCGCACGGCAAGCCTGCAAGGCCGGTGGCCATGGCAGCTCGAACGGGTACGCCGCACCGGCGTACCTGTTCCTCTCATGCGCCCGCTCCACCTCCAGCGTCTCGAGGTCGACGGAGACAATCCATGTCTCCTCCTGCGGTGTCACGAGGATGTACCTCGTACTAGCCGAGACGATCTTGGCTGGTCGCTGGAAGTACGTCTCCTCGCGCCCCGGCTGCCCGCAGGTCGCCTCCGGCAGCCTTACGAGCTTCTCGGCCACTCACTCGCCGCTGCCCCGGAACTGCGCAAAGACCGTGAGGTCATTGTTGACCATCACGCGGACAACGCGCAGCGCGCCGTCGTGGCCGCCGATGACCCGGAAGGCTGAAGATTCATCCGGCATGCCCACGACGGTACACGGGAACTCGACGAGCGAGAACTCGAGGGTGGTCTCGTCGAGAGCCAGCACGACGACCTCACGCTCCATCCGCCAGTAGAGTGAAGAACGCGCGCGCCCTGCGAAGCTCATCGAGGCATACTCTGGAATGGAGACGACGTTCTCGGCCGCGCTCTACCAGCCGCCCTCGCTGCCGGAGGAGAACACGGAGGCACGGGGAGTGCCGCGGCCATCCTCGAAATCATGGCTTTCTTAGCCCACGGCGAGCACCCGAAAATTCGACATGGCGATGAAGCCGCCACCAGACTCGTCCACGGCGACGCCGTCGAGCAGGAACACGCCGAGGAACAGGCGGGAGCCAGCCTCGTCCGAGCAGAGGATCGTCTGGTACGTCCGCGTGAGCGGGTCGCAGACGACCATATCGGAGAAGTGGAGCTCCGAGTACCACGTTCTGTAGGCCATCCGGTGCCAGACGATATTCCTCCGGTAGAGCAGCAGGAGGCCCCCGCGGCTGTCGCCGAGCTCCCAGGGCAACGAGCGGTCGCCTTCCGGGAGGAAGTCGAGGGCGAGGCGGCGTCTGTCGATGGCGTCGGCCGTCGAGGGGTCCGGCACGTAGACATGGTTGCTGCTCCCGTCGGGCGGCGGCTCCTTGAAGCTGGGGTCGACGACGTGGTAGTGGCCTGGCATATGGGCCGCGTGGAGGGAGCGGAACCGGGCGAGGAAGGCGGCGGCCGAGACGATGCGGCGCCAGCGCTTGCAGGTGAAGGCGGCGCGGAGGAGGGCGAGGGAGGAGCCTACGTGCAGGAGGACGAGCTCGAGGAGGTGGTCGGGGATGTGATGCAACCCCGTTGGCCCTGGCGGGAGCGGCTCGCGCCTCGGCGCTCTCTTGGGCTTGCCGTTGCCGCGCCGGCGGCGGCCGCGACGCGCTCTCTTGGTCGCCATCGACGACGAACTCGCTCGAGGGGAATAGATCCTCTCGTTCCACACGAATGAATGGGTCTTATAAATTGATTCAGTGGCAAGCCCAAACGTGTTGTTGACGAGTTAAATTAAATATCTAAATGACGAATGAGTCTTGTAAAGTGATCCAGTGGCACGATTTCGAGCATATGCGTCTCCGTGTCTCCCACGGAACTATCCATGTATATTTTCATTGCTTTTCGAGGGAAAGGCAACTTGCCTCCCACGGAAAACTAGTATACGGAAGATATTACAATTTGTGAGGAAGGAAATGGATTCAAAGATTGCACCGCCCGTACGAACGGAATCACATGTTTATCTCCCTCTACTATAAAACAATGCCCATGCATTGCTTCGTGAAATAATATGTTATAGTACGTTAACTTATAATTTACCTGTCAATATTAATGTGATTGTATAAATAAATGTTCATTGATCGTGAATTACTTTATATTTTTATTATAAATTCGGTAAGTAAATTGAAGTGGAATTGATTTAGAAGGTAAGTAAATTAAGGTGATTGATTATCATATATATACATGCAAGGTTGAACGAAGGGGTGACGGAAAGAAATCTGAAATGGGAACCTTAGGTTTTTTTTAAGTAGTAGACATAGTGAAAGGGCTTGTGCATTGCAATGGTAGAAAAAAAAGTCATAATCTTCAATGATCATGATCACATCTTCCTGCATTATCGAGACACACTATCACTCTCAATTTCGTGAAATCATGAACATTTTTTTAAACTCGTGAACATTTCTCAAATTCATGAACACTTTTAATATTTTTGAACATTTCCTAAAATCAAGAACGATTTTTGAATTCATGAAAAATTTAACTATTCGCAAAAAAATAAAAAAAATTGTTAACATTTGTAAACAATTTTCTTGAATCGGAGAACATTTTTAGAATGGACAAACATTGTTTTGGATATTGGTGAAATAATTTTTAAAATTCATGCGATCTAACAAACATATTTGAAATGCAGGATCATCTTTTGAATCACGAACATTTCATGAATGAATAAACTACTTTTTAAGTCAGCAACAATTTTTGAATTTTAAAATATTTTCCATTCATGTATTATTTTGAATTGAAATTTTTTGTTAATTTCATTAACATTTTTTAATACATGAACTTTAAAAAAATCATGAACATTATTTTATGTCCCGAACATTGGTTTTCAAAATTTAGAACATTTCTTAATGAACAAACATTTTATTATGAATCACATACATATTTTGAATCCACAAACATTTTATGATTTATTAAATATTTTACTTTAGAATTCTCATTTTCTTGAATTTTTGAAAAAATTGAAGTCCCAACTTATTTAAAGTAGAAAAATGAAAATGAAAAGAAAAAAATAAAAACGAAATTTTAAAAACAGGCCATCAGGACATGGGCTGGGTCAAATGGGCATGCTGCGTCTTTTCCCAGCGCGTAGAGCGTAGTATAGAAGATCCCTACTGTATGCGCCAGCCCAGTTGGAGGATTCCCCTATGTGAAACATTTTTTATCACTTAAGGTGGCATTGGTCGGTAATATTTTGCAACTTTGGAGACAATTTTTGTGACGTACCACAAGAAGCAATAGCTTCTTTATTATTATGTATAGATATAGATATAGATGTGCAGCCCGGATTTTGTACGGGGCCAAGCTAAGTTAGTGAAGAAAATATCCAGCCTAATAACTATTTCAATAATGTAATAATTTGTATCTGTTTGAATTTGTTTCTCTGAACGTCAAAAATAAATAATATAGAAAGAAACTAGAGCTTAACATTTACTAAAAGACATAGGTATGCTAAAGAATTAATAAAAATACAAAGCATTCTAAAAATAACAAAAATTACATCAAAGTCCCCGAACCATCAAACAACTACTATCATCACCAGAACAAACGGTTGATGCGTTGGTAAC
>NC_057806.1:383136791-383155885 GCF_018294505.1 Triticum aestivum | reverse complement strand
ATGACTTCTCATTTAGATCATCATGCAATGCCTAAGAAAATCGTCTCTCAATTTACATAGTAAACATGACTTCAAAATTTCCATAGCTAAAAATTGAATAAATCGGTTACTCAAATAAAATCAAATTGATTAAATAAACCAGTTACTCAAAAACTAATTTAAATTAATCCTTCCAGCAGTGCATTTTTTCATAACTTAAAGTCTTGAAATTAACATGACATATCAAATATTATATTTTGCGAGGGGCATATTTTACATTGTTAAAATGATTGAAAAGTTGTATAGTGTTTTTTTTTCGCGGGTAAAAAGTTGTATAGTGTTGACAACATAAGATGAGATGCTTTGGCTTCAGAGATCTAGAATCACTTGGCTGAAAGAGGGTGACCGGAATACCAAATACTTTCA
Organism: Triticum aestivum; assembly: GCF_018294505.1. Lineage (NCBI taxonomy): Eukaryota > Viridiplantae > Streptophyta > Magnoliopsida > Poales > Poaceae > Triticum > Triticum aestivum. The sequence continues at coordinate 383,155,480 of NC_057806.1, read as the reverse complement.
AAGCAAAGCCGTTTGCAGAGCGAGGAAAAACAAAATTAGAGAGCTTACGGATAGTATTGGGATTGTGCACTCTGTTTTTGCAACCATGGGGCTGTTAGCTAATGAGTACTTTCATAACATTTTCTCGGTTGATACATCCCTGGATGCTTCACCGTTTCTGGACCTACTGGACTCTAGGGTGTCGGCCGAAGTTAACACCAATCTATGCAAGACCTTCTCTGATAAGGAAATTTTGGATGCACTATTTCAAATAGGCCCGCTCAAAGCACCGAGCCCGGATGGCCTTCCGGCAAGGTTCTTCCAACGCAGCTGGGGCACGCTAAAGGAGGGGGTTTTGGCGGCAGTGAAAGATTTTTTCCACACAAGAGTTATGCCGAAGGGGGTAAATTCTACATCCATTGTGCTCATTCCTAAAATCTCAAACCCTACCAAACTTTCGGATTACAGACCTATTAGTCTTTGTAATGTTATATACAAGGTTATTTTGAAGTGTTTGGTTAACAGGTTGAGGCCTATGTTGGATGATCTCATCTCTCCGGAATAGAGTGCCTTTATTCTGGGAAGAATGATTACGGACAATGCACTTGTGGCCTTTGAGTGCATCCACCACATCAAGCAAGAGAAGGATCCAACGAAGAGTTTTTGTGCATATAACTTGGATCTGTCCAAGGCTTATGATAGGGTTGATTGGGTCTTTTTGAGGCAAGTGATGCAAAAGATGGGTTTCTCTCATCGATGGGTTGACTGGATTATGGCATGTGTCAGGTCGGTGAGATACTCAGTGAATTTTAATGGAACTCTCTTGGATTCGTTTGCGCCGTCGCGTGGGCTTTGGCAAGGAGACCCCTTATCGCCATTGTTATTTTTGTTTGTGGCAGATGGACTTTCAGCATTGTTGAGGAAAAGTGTGGAGTTGGGAGATATTACTCCTGTCAAAGTGTGTAGAACTGCGCCAGGCATATCACACTTACTATTCGCTGATGATACAATTCTGTTTTTTGAAGCATCTAAAATTCAGGCAGAAAGGGTGAGAGCAATATTGGATGTTGTAACGCCCCGGACACACCCGCCGGTGGTCGTTACTCCTGGCGGGATCTAGACTGGCCCCACAGATCAATATTAGTCTTTTCTGCGCACTTTGTCCTCACTCGTGCACACCCGGGAGCAACTTCCCGGTCAAAGTGTGTAGAAGTGCGCCGGGCATATCACACTTACTATTCGCTGATGATACAATTCTGTTTTTTGAAGCATCTAAAATTCAGGCAGAAAGGGTGAAAGCAATATTGGATGTTGTAACACCCCGGACACACTCGCCTGTGGTCGTTACTCCTGGCGGGATCTAGACTGGCCCCACAGATCAATATTAGTCTTTTCTGCACACTTTATCCTCACTCGTGTGCACCCGGGAGCAACTTCCCGGTCGGTCACCCATCCTGACACTACTCCAAACTAAGCACGGTTAACTTTGGAGTTCTGTACGAATGGGCTCCTAGAAAAGAATGAATTCCTTATTGATATGAGTAGTCTATCATCCCTAATAAGTCAGGCCATCACATACACCCCCACTCAGAGGAACCGACGTCCTCGTCGGGCCACATGAACGTTCCCTCTTGGCACATACGTCTGTGCATCCAGTGTGGTACATGTACCATGCCGTGTGCCACGACGGGTCACAAACGTCATGAACAACTTGACCGCGCACCTGTCCGCAAATATCCATGTAACCGCGAGGGTCGGCTCTGATACCAACTTGTAACTCCCCGGACACACCCGTCGGTGGTCGTTACTCCTGGCGGGATCTAGACTGGCCCCACAGATCAATACTAGTCTTTTCTGCACACTTTGTCCTCACTCGTGCGCACCCGGGAGCAACTTACCGGTCGGTCACCCATCCTGACACTACTCCAAGCTGAGCACGCTTAACTTTGGAGTTCTGTCTGAATGGGCTCCCAGAAAAGAAGGAATTCCTTATTGATATGAGTAGTCTATCATCCCTAATAAGCCAGGCCATCATAGATGTGTATGGTTTTGCTACAGGACAGAGTCTCAATCTTGACAAGTGCTCATTATTATTTGGTGATGCATGTCCAGATCTAACCCAGGAGGATGTCTGTCGGTGTCAAAACCGGCGGATCTCGGGTAGGGGGTCCCGAACTGTGCGTCTAGGCGGATGGTAACAGGAGGCAGGGGACACGATGTTTTACCCAGGTTCGGGCCCTCTTGATGGAGGTAAAACCCAATGTCCTTCTTGATTTATTCTTGATGATATGGGTATTACAACAGTTGATCTACCACGAGATCGGAGAGGCTAAACCCTAGAAGCTAGCCTATGGTATGATTGTATCTTGCCCTACGGACTAAAACCCTCCGGTTTATATAGACGCCGGAGGGGGCTAGGGTTACACAAGGTCGGTTACAAAGGAGGAGATATACATATCCGTACTGCCTAGCTTGCCTTTCACACCAAGTAGAGTCCCATCCGGACACGATACGAAGTCTTCAATCTTGTATCTTCATAGTCCAATAGTCCGACCAAAGGATATAGTCCGGCTGTCCGGAGACCCCTAATCCCGGACTCCCTCAGTAGCCCCTGAACCAAGCTTCAATGACGATGAGTCCGGCGCACAGTGTTGTCTTCGGCATTGCAAGGCGGGTTCCTCCACCGAATACACCCCGGAAGAATCTGAATACAAGGATAGTGTCCGACCCTGCAAAATAAGTTCCACATACCACCGTAGAGAGAATAATATTTCCACTAATCTAATCTGCTGACTCGTTTTGTTAACGTGATGTTTTATCATGGCCCGGTGACTATTCGAACCGTTTCCTTTAACTAGCCCCGCACATAACGCGAGGCAGTTTCTTGACACGTCTTGTCAAAGTAGAGATCGTGTTCCCCTTATCACGGGATTCTCATCAATACGGGCGTGGGTAACCCAACCGCGCCATCGATTACGGCGCTTGGGGGATAAGCGAGTTTTACCTGGCTAGTGGGGGCGCACAGTTTTGGCCGCCCTTATAGAGGGATAAGGTTTAACCTTTCTCTACCCACGCCTTCTTCCTCCTTGCTCATCCGTTCTTGCGCACTCAAGCCCCAACGCCCAAGTCCGCATCTTTCTCCTCAACCTCCTCCAAACATGTCCGGAGCGGGAGGGAAGTGAATGGCTTCCTCCGTTACGGAGGAACACATCAAAAAGCTGCGCGGAACCGGATACTTAGCCACGAATATCGTGCATCGGCTGTCCGCTGCGGGGCAGATTGTTCCTACCCCGGAACCTCATGAGAGGGTAGTTTTCCTCCACCACTTCCTCCATGGACTGGGGTTTCCCCTTCATCCATTCGTCCGTGGTCTCATGCTCTACTATAGGCTGGACTTTCATGATCTGACCCCGAACTTCATCCTCAACATTTCGGCGTTCATCGTCGTCTGTGAGGCTTTCCTCCGCATCCACCCCCACTTCGTCCTATGGCTAAAGACCTTCAATATCAAGCCAAATGTGGTGGGCGGCCAACAAGAAGAATGCGGCGGAGCCATGGTGGGCAAGATGCCCAACGTTATATGGCTTGAAGGCTCCTTCGTGGAGACCATAAAGGGGTGGCAATCGGTGTGGTTCTACATCACCGAGCCGCGCGACACCAAATGGGTGGCTGCCCCCAAGTTTCGATCCGGATTCCCTACACGGCTCACTTCCTGGAAAGAGAAGGGCTTGTCGTGGGGTTCATCGGTGGAGCTGGACGGACTCCAGAAATGTATCCTGAACATGACAAGCAAGAAGCTCAAGCTTGTCAACATAGTCCAGGTCATGCTCATCCGCCGGATCCTCCCATGCCAATAACGGGACTTCAACTTGTGGGAGTTAGACCCGGCCCAGCACCAGACTCTGAGCGAGCTCTTCGACACGACGCACCAGGACGTCTAGAAGGTGCTGTTCAAGGGCGTCGAGGTCCCTCCCTCTTTCACCGAGGACCGCGGGCTAAGCGCGAAGCGCCGAGCGCATTTGGTGAGTTCTATACATCCGGTAGTACCGGATATTTATTTCCCCTAGCTTAAGCATGTGCGGGGTCTGATCTTCATGCCTTTGACAGGACTGGGTCGAGACGTCGGGGCAGATCAACTATCCGGCCCCTCTTCCCGAAGACACTGCGAACGCTCTCCTGATGGAGATGCTGACTCTGGCTCCTTACAAGGTGCCGGAGAAGACCAAGAAGGCCAAGGGAACCCGAAAGAGCTCCCGGCGCCAAGTGTTATCGGACTCATCGTCCGATAACTCTATGACGCACTCATCCCCCAAAGACGAGGAGGAAGATGAAGATGTTCCCCCTCCAGTCGGGGGAGACAAGAAAAGGAAGGTCGCCCCTACTGGGGGGCCGAAGGGTCCAAGAAGGGAAGGACTCTCCTTCCGGACTACTCCACCACCGCCGCCGAAGGCGAAGACGAGTGGCTGCTCAGGGCCAAGCCCCTGGCGAAGTTGTAAGTATTTGGATACCAGAGTAACTCATAGCATTCCTTTGTTGCAATGCTTCTCCTAACGCTGAATTATGATTGTGTAGACTGCCCCGAACCCGTATCGACGTATCCTCGTCGGATGACTCCCTCGGCTCGTTGGATATGGGTAATGATCCACTTCCGACCGCCACCTCCCCTTGCCCTACGGACAATGCCGAGGTGTTGTCTCAAGAGGCACTGGGTCGAGGGGAGACAGTCCCGGAGGCGCCTCAAAGCGACCTTCCGGACTCCGGGAGCAGGGGGAGCAAAGCCCCCGAGGGCTCCGAGTTCGGCCCTTAGCCGAACACCGCGCCGGAACCTCCAGTGGTTCCGGACTCGGGTAGGCAGACTCCTTCCAAGAGGGGCAAGACGCCTGTGCCGGTGACTGTCGTGGTTCTAACTCTGACAGTGATGTAGGGGGATATGTATGGAGAGGCTAGATCTTAGCTATGGAGGAGTTGTAAGCACATGAGGATTACGAGTTCAGGCCCTTCTCGGAGGAAGTAACAGCCCTACGTCTCGGTGCCCGGAGGCGGTCGACTGAATTATGTGTGTATGAATAACAGGGGTGCGAACCCTTGATACTAAGGAGGGGGTGGCTTATATAGAGTTCGCCAGGCCCCTCCAGCCCTCAGTAATGCAGGGTTTAAAGTACATTAAGACTGGGGGTTACTGGTAACGCCCCTAATAAAGTGCTATGATGACCATAAAAGCTACTTAATGACCGACCGTTTGCGTGCAGGGTGATTTTAGATCTCCTGGCAGTCGAGTGGTTGGATCTTGGTCGAGTGATTGCTTCATGGTCGAGTGTCTTGAATCCGTCGAGTGGGATACCTCCAAGACGATTGAAAGGTGACTTCTTCTAGGGATGTCCTTGGGTAGGGTACTTAGGACAGGTCCATGCCCCTACCCTAGGTACATAGCTTCATCATTAGCCCCCGAATGGATCGAGGTTCGAGTGGGGAAGGAGTTGGGGATCTTTTCGACTGGTTCTTCATGTTATATGAACGTCTTGTTTTGGATCAATTGTCACGGATGACGTCGTCAACTTCTTTCAGTCGCCTTGATCCATTCTTGGCCTCTTGTCGAGTGAATTTCTTTACTTGTGAAGTTCCGAGTGACGGTGTGAAAGGGATCTTCTGTTTGACGAGTTGTTCTGTGGCCCACGGATTTTGCGGGATTTGAATTTCGGGAAGCGCGCGGGACGGGGGTGGTCGCAGTAATCGGATGGGATAGGACGGAAGCTCCTCGATCCCCGCACCACCTTTTTCGCCACGTACTGCGCGTGCACCTGTTGCAGGATTTGACGGGATTGCCTGGGCCTACCAGTCAGCCACTCGGAAGCGACCTCTTATAAGCTGCCGGCTCGGGACCCCCGAACAGTGCGCCTTCACTTTTCCCCCTTCCTTCACAAGATCATCCGCCACCTCCGCTCTCACCTTGGTGCCGTAGGTCTATTCGAGCTTCGCCGGCGACGATGGTGAAGGAGAAGACGTCGGCTCTGGAGCGCGCGAAGAAGGCGGCGGTGCAGGGGAAGGGGAAGAAGTCCGCTCGGGGCAGATCTTCCTCGAGGACTGCTCTGCCCAAGGATTGGATCCAGGGCGACTGGATGCCGTCGGCGATTCGGCAGGATGATCTCGATGATCTGGTCGAGGGGGGATTCATTCCCCATGAATCTGCGCGTCTCTCGAGGAAAGAATTCGAACCCGAGCCTCTTGATGGTGAGTGCGTCCTCCTCACCACCCATATCGATCGCGGATTCTCTCTGCCTCCTCATCCTTTTTTCCAGAGCTTCTTGAACTTCTTCAGAGCGCAGCTCCATCACTTTACTCCCAATTCTATTGTGTATCTTGCTGCTTTCGTTTCCTTGTGTGAAAACTTCTTGGGTTGCCGCCCCCACTGGGGACTCTTCAAGCACATCTTCACTTGCCGCTCTCACTCGGTCAAGAAGGCCAAGTCGAGTGACGAACGGACGCAGGTGATCCAGCTGTGCGGGGGCCTGGTGATCCAGATGAGGGGAAAAAGTTCCTTTCCGTCTATCACTTTTCCCGAGTCAGTCCGCGGGTGGCAGATGACTTGGTTTTACTGTAAAGACCAGGTGATCCCAGGACAGTCGACTGGGCTTCCCCCTTTTTCTCTGAGTCGAGCGCAAAAACCTGCCTCGCTGAAAGTGACGCCAGAGGAAAAGGCGCAAGTCAAGGTGCTGGTCGGTCGAGTGGTTCAGCTTGTCCGCGAGGGTGTGACTGGCATGGACTTGTTGGAAGTCTTCCTTCGGAGGCGCATCCAACCGCTTCAGGCTCGTGACCACCCGATGTGGTTGTACTCGGGTCTCGAAGACACCACTCGGATTCACCCAGAGGAGGTCACTGACGAGATGTTGGAAGGGTGGCTGTCGAGTATCACAGGGAACAAGGACAACCCCCGAGGAGCCAGGAGGATTCCTCCACTCGACCAAACATATGAAGTGGACAAGGTCTGACCTTGCGTTTCCGACTGTGATCTTGCTTTCTTTATTTGTTCTCTTTGGATCAGTCGATTGACTTTTGTCTTGTTTTCTGTCCTCTAGGCCATTACTGAGATGTACTCGACACCCAATGGCGCACAGGAGCAGGCCGAGGAAGGAGAGGCGAGCGGAGGCGAAAGTGGAGACGAGAGAGAAGAGTGGGAATCTGACGGCGAAGGAGAGGGGGATGACGACGACGACTCCAGTGAAGAGGAGGAGGAAGAAGTCGAACCTCCCCGCTCGGAATGGTGATCCAAGCTTACACACGACCCTGTGCAGGAACGTGGTAAGGCGACTGTCCCTGTTGGGCAGTCGTCGAAGCACCCTCGAACCTCATCTCCAGCGCCGACAGAAAAAGCTCCCAAGCACCCGCGCGCGACACCGTCCAAGGTGCCCAAGGTGTTGGGGAACGTAGCAGAAATTCAAAAAATTTCCTACGAATCACCAAGATCTATCTATGGAGAGACCAGCAACGAGTAGAAAGAGAGTGCATCTACATACCCTTGTAGATCGCTAAGCGGAAGCGTTCAAGTGAACGGGGTTGATGGAGTCGTACTCGTCGTGATTCAAATCACCGATGATCAAGTGCCGAACGGACGGCACCTCCGCGTTCAACACACGTACAGCCCGGTGACGTCTCCCACGCCTTGATCCAGCAAGGAGAGAGGGAGAGGTTGAGGAAGACTCCATCCAACAGCAGCACAATGGCGTGGTGGTGGTGGAGGAGCGTGGCAATCCTGCAGGGCTTCGCCAAGCACCATGGGAGAGGAGGAGGAGGTGTCACGGGAGGGAGGGAGGCGCCAAGGGCTCAGGTATGGATGCCCTCCCTCCCCTCCACTATATATAGGGGCAAGGGAGATGGGGGAGGCGCAGCCTTGCCCCTTACTCCAAGAAAGGGGTGCGGCTAAGGAGGGGGGAGGAGTCCATCCTCCCCAAGGCACCTCGGAGGTGCCTTCCCCCTTAAGGACTCTCCCCTTTTTCCTTTATCTTGGCGCATGGGCCTCTAGGGGCTGGTGCCCTTGGCCCATGTAGGCCAAGGCGCACCCCCTACAGCCCATGTGGCCCCCCGGGGCAGGTGGCCCCACCCGGTGGGCCCCCGGGACCCTTCCGGTGGTCCCGGTACAATACCGATGACCCCGAAACTTGTCCCGATGGCCGAAACAGGACTTCCTATATATAAATCTTTACCTCCGGACCATTCCGGAACTCCTCATGACGTCCGGGATCTCATCCGGGACTCCGAACAACATTCGGTAACCACATACAAGCTTCCTTTATAACCCTAGCGTCATCGAACCTTAAGTGTGTAGACCCTACGGGTTCGGGAGACATGCAGACATGACCGAGGCGTTCTCCAGTCAATAACCAACAGCGGGATCTGGATACCCATGTTGGCTCCCACATGTTCCACGATGATCTCATCGGATGAACCACGATGTCAAGGACTCAATCGATCCCGTATACAATTCCCTTTGTCTAGCGGTATTTTACTTGCCCGAGATTCGATCGTCGGTATACCGATACCTTGTTCAATCTCGTTACCGGCAGGTCACTTTACTCATTCCGTAACACATCATCCCGTGATCAACTCATTGGTCACATTGCGCATATGATGATGTCCTACCGAGTGGGCCCAGAGATACCTCTCCGTTTACACGGAGTGACAAATCCCAGTCTCGATCCGCATAAAACAATAGATACTTTCGTAGATACCTGTAGTGCACCTTTATAGTCACCCAGTTACGTTGTGACGTTTGATACACTCAAAGCACTCCTACGGTATCCAGGAGTTACACGATCTCATGGTCAAAGGAAGAGATACTTGACATTGGCAAAGCTCTAGCAAACTAACTACACGATCTTTGTGCTATGCTTAGGATTGGGTCTTGTCCATCACATCATTCTCCTAATGATGTGATCCCGTTATCAACGACATCCAATGTCCATAGCCAGGAAACCATGACTATCTGTTGATCACAACGAGCTAGTCAACTAGAGGCTCACTAGGGACATATTGTGGTCTATGTATTCACACGTGTATTACGATTTCCGGATAATACAGTTATAGCATGAATAAAAGACAATTATCATGAACAAGGAAATATAATAATAATACTTTTATTATTGCCTCTAGGGCATATTTCCAATAGTCTCCCACTTGCACTAGAGTCAATAATCTAGTTCACATCGCCATGTGATTAACACTCACAGGTCACATCGCCATGTGACTAATACCCAAGAGTTTACTAGAGTCAGTAGTCTAGTTCACATCACTATGTGATTAACACTCAATGAGTTTTATGTTTGATCATGTTGCTTGTGAGAGAGGTTTTAGTCAACAGGTCTGAACCTTTCAGATCCGTGTGTGCTTTACAAATCTCTATGTCATCTCCTAGATGCAGCTACCACGCTCTATTTGGAGCTATTCCAAACGACTGTTCTACTTGGAGCTATTCTAAATTATTGCTCCATCATATGTATCCGGTCTCTCTACTCAGAGCTATCCGGATAGGTGTCAAGCTTGCATCGTCGTAACCTTTACGACGAACTCTTTTACCACCTCCATAATCGAGAAAATTCCTTAGTCCACTAGTTACTAAGGATAACTTTGACCGCTGTCCTGTGAGCCATTCTTGGATCACTCTTGTACCCCTTGACTGACTCATGGCAAGGCACACTTCAGGCGCGGTACACAGCATAGCATACTGAAGAGCCTACGTCTTAAGCATAGGGGACGACCTTCGTCCTTTCTCTCTATTCTGCCGTGGTCGAGCTTTAAGTCTTAACTTCGTACCTTACAACTCAGGCAAGAACTCCTTCTTTGACTGGTCCATCTTGAACACCTTCAAGATCATGTCAAGGTATGTGCTCATTTGAAAGTATTATTAAGCATTTTGATCTATCCTTATAGATCTTGATGCTCAATGTTCAAGTAGCTTAATCCAGGCTTTCCATTGAAAAACACTTTCAAAATAACCCTATATGCTTTCCAGAAATTCTACGTCATTTCTGATCAACAATATGTCAACAACATATACTCATCAGAAATTCTATAGTGCTCCCACTCACTTCTTTGGAAATACAAGTTTCTCATAAACTTTGTACAAACCCAAAATCTTTGATCATCATCAAAGCATACATTCCAACTCCGAGATGCTCACTCCAGTCCTTAGAAGGATCGCTGGAGCTAGAATACCTTTTAGCATCCTTAGGATCGACAAAAAACTTTCTGATTGTATTACATACAAACTTTCCTCACGAAAACTGGTAAGGAAACTCGTTTTGATATCCATCTGCCAGATTTCATAAATACAGCTAATGCTAACATGAATCCGACGGACTTAAGCATCGCTACGGATGAGAAAATCTCATCGTAGTCAACTCCTTGAACTTGTGAAAAACTTTTGCCACAAGTCGAGCTTCATGGATGGTGACATTACCATCCACGTCCGTCTTCTTCTTAAAGATCCATTTATCTTAATGGCTTGCCGATCATCGGGCAAGTCCACCAAAGTCCATGGATCCGTTCTCGGATTTTATGGCCTCGAGCCATTTATCGGAATCCCGGCCCACCATCGCTTCTCCATAGCTCGTAGGTTCATTGTTGTCTAGCAACATGACTTCCAAGACAGGATCACCTTACCACTCCGAAGTAGTACGTGTCCTTGTCGTCCTACGAGGTTTGGTAGTGACTTGATCCGAAGTTTCATGATCAATATCATAAGCTTCCACTTAAATTGGTGTAGGTGCCACAGGAACAACTTCCTGTGCCCTGCCACACACTAGTTGAAGAGACGGTTCAATAACCTCATCAAGTCTCCACCATCCTCCCACTCAACTCTTTCGAGAGAAACCTTTCCTCGAGAAAGGACCCGATTCTAGAAACAATTCATATTGCTTTCGGATCTGAATTAGGAGGTATACCCAACTGTTTTGGGTGTCCTATGAAGATGTATTTTATCCGCTTTGGGTTCGAGCTTAATCCTGAAACTTTTTCACATAAGCGTCGCAGCCCCAAACCTTTAAGAAACGACAACTTAGGTTTCTCTAAACCATAATTCATGCGGTGTCATCTCATCGGAATTACGTGGTGCCCTATTTAAAGTGAATGTGGTTGTCTCTAATGCCTAACCCATGAACGATAGTGGTAATTCGATAAGAGACATCATGGTATGCACCATATCCAATAGGGTGCAACTATGATGTTCGGACACACCATCACATTATGGTGTTCCAGGCGGTATTAATTGCAAAACAATTTCCACAATGTCTTAATTGTGTGCCAAAACTCGTAACTCAGATATTCATCTCTATGATCATATCATAGACATTTTATCCTCTTGTCACAATGATCTGCTACTTCACTCTGAAATTACTTGAACCATTCAATAATTCAGACTTGTGTTTCATCAAGTAAATATTCTCAACATCTACTCGAATTATCTGTGAAGTAAGAACATAACGATATTCACTACATGCCTCAGCACTCATTGGACTGCACACATCAAAATGTGTTACTTCCAACAAGTTGCTATCTTGTTCCATCTTACTAAAACCGAGGCTTTTCAGTCATCTTGCCCATGTGGTATGATTTGCATATCTCAAGTGATTCAAAATCAAGTGAGTTCAAACGGTCCATTTGCATGGAGTTTCTTCATGCATATATACCAATAGACATGGTTCGCATGTCTCACACTTTTCTAAAATGAGTGAGTCCAAAGATCCATCAACATGGAGCTTCTTCATGCGTTTTATACCATTATGACTTACATGGCTGTGCCACAAGTAAGTGGTACTATCATTACTATCTTATATCTTTTGGCATGAAAATGTGTATCACTACGACCGAGATTCAATAAACCCTTTAGGTGCAAGACCATTGAAGGTATTATTCAAAAATTAGAGTAACCATTATTCTCCTTAAATGAATAACCGTATTGCGATAGACATAATCCAATCATGTCTATGCTCAACGTAAACACCAATCTCGGTGGTAGAGGGAGCGTGCGATGCTTGATCACATCAACCTTGGAAACACTTCCAACACATATCGTCAGCTCACCTTTAGCTAGTCTCCGTTTCATTCCGTAGCTTTTATTTTGAGTTACTAACACTTAGCAACCGAACTGGTATCTAATACCCTGGTGCTACTAGGAGTACTAGTAAAGTACACATTAACATAATGTATATCCAATATACTTCTATCGACCTAGCCAGCCTTCTCATCTACCAAGTATCTAGGGTAATGCTGCTCCAGTGGTTGTTCCCCTTATTACGGAAGCACTTAGTCTCGGGTTTGGGTTCAACCTTGGGTTTCTTCACTTGAGCAGCAGCTGAATTGCCGTTTCATGAAGTATCCCTTTGTTCCCTTGCCCTTCTTGAAACTAGTGGTTTCACCAACCATCAACAATTGATGCTCCTTCTTGATTTCTACTTTCGCGGTGTCAAACATCACGAATATTTCAAGGATCATCATATCTATCCCTGATATGTTTATAGTTCATCACGAAGCTCTAGCAGCTTGGTGGCAATGACTTTGGGGAAACATCACTATCTCATCTGGAGGATCAACTCCCACTCGATTTAAGTGATTGTTGTGCTCAGACAATCTGAGCACAAGCTCAACGATTGAGCTTTTCTCCCTTAGTTTGCAGGCTAAGAAAATCGTCGGAGGTCTCATACCTCTTGACGTGGGCACGAGCCTGAAATCCCAGTTTCAGCCCTCGAAACATCTCATATGTTCCGCGACGTTTCGAAAATGTCTTTAGTGCCTCAACTCTAAACTGTTTAACTGAACTATCACGTAGTTATCAAAACGTGTATGTCCGATGTTCGCAACATCCACAAACGACGTTTGGGGTTCAGCACACTGAGCAGTGCATTAAGGACATAAGCTTTCTACTGATCGCATAATCGCTACTATCAACTTTCAACTATATTTTCTCTAGGAACATATCTAAACAGTAGAACTATAGCGTGAACTACGACATAATTTGCAAAAGGTCTTTTGACTATGTTCAGGATAATTAAGTTCATCTTATGAACTCCCACTTAGATAGACATCCCTCTGGTCATCTAAGTGATCACATGATCCGAGTCAACTAGGCCGTGTCCGATCATCACGTGAGACGGACTAGTCATCATCGGTGAACATCTTCATGTTGATCGTATCTGCTATACGACTCATGCTCGACCTTTCGGTCTCCGTGTTCCGAGGCCATGTCTGCACATGCTAGGCTCGTCAAGTTAACCCTAAGTGTTTTCGCTGTGTAAAACTGTCTTACACCCGTTGTATGTGAACGTAAGAATCCATCACACCCGATCATCACGTGGTGCTTAGAAGCGACGAACTGTAGCAACGGTGCACAGTTAGGGGAGAACACTTCTTGAAATTTTGTAAGGGATCATCTTATTTACTACCGTTGTTCTAAGCAAACAAGATGCATAAACATGATAAACATCACATGCAATCAAATAGTGACATGATATGGCCAATATCATTTTGCTCCTTTTGATCTTCATCTTCGGGGCTCCATGATCATCATCGTCACCGGCATGACACCATGATCTCCATCATCATGATCTCCATCATCGTGTCTTCATGAAGTTGTCACGCCAACGACTACTTCTACTTCTATGACTGACGCGTTTAGCAATAAAGTAAAGTAGTTTACATGGCGTTCTTCAATGACACGCAGGTCATACAAAAAATAAAGACAACTCCTATGGCTCCTGCCGGTTGTCATACTCATCGACATGCAAGTCGTGAATCCTATTACAAGAACATGATCAATCTCATACATCACATATATCATTCATCACATCCTTTTGGCCATATCACATCACATAGCATACCCTGCAAAAACAAGTTAGACGTCCTCTAATTGTTGTTTGCATGTTTTACGTGGCTGCTATGGGTTTCTAGCAAGAACGTTTCTTTACCTACGCAAAACCACAACGTGATATGCCAATTGCTATTTACCCTTCATAAGGACCCTTTTCATCGAATCCGTTCCGACTAAAGTGGGAGAGACTGGCACCCGCTAGCCACCTTATGCACCAAGTGCATGTCAATCGGTGGAACCTGTCTCACGTAAGAGTACGTGTAAGGTCGGTCCGGGCCGCTTCATCCCACAATACCGTCGAAACAAGATTGTACTAGTAACGGTAAGCATATTGAACAACATCAACGCCCACAACTACTTTGTGTTCTACTCGTGCAAAGAATCTACGCAATAGACCTAGCTCTGATACCACTGTTGGGGAATGTAGCAGAAATTCAAAATTTTTCCTACGAATCACCAGGATCTATCTATGGAGAGACCAGCAACGAGTAGAAAGAGAGTGCATCTACATACCCTTGTAGATCGCTAAGCGGAAGCGTTCAAGTGAACGGGGTTGATGGAGTCGTACTCGTCGTGATTCAAATCACCGATGATCAAGTGCCGAACGGACGGCACCTCCGCGTTCAACACACGTACAGCCCGGTGACGTCTCCCACGCCTTGATCCAGCAAGGAGAGAGGGAGAGGTTGAGGAAGACTCCATCCAACAGCAGCACAACGGCGTGGTGGTGGTGGAGGAGCGTGGCAATCCTGCAGGGCTTCGCCAAGCACCATGGGAGAGGAGGAGGAGGTGTCACGGGAGGGAGGGAGGCGCCAAGGGCTCAGGTATGGATGCCCTCCCTCCCCTCCACTATATATAGGGGCAAGGGAGAGGGGGGAGGCGCAGCCTTGCCCCTTACTCCAAGAAAGGGGTGCGGCTAAGGAGGGGGGAGGAGTCCATCCTCCCCAAGGCACCTCGGAGGTGCCTTCCCCCTTTAGGACTCTCCCCTTTTTCCTTTATCTTGGCGCATGGGCCTCTAGGGGCTGGTGCCCTTGGCCCATGTAGGCCAAGGCGCACCCCCTACAGCCCATGTGGCCCCCCGGGGCAGGTGGCCCCACCCGGTGGGCCCCCGGGACCCTTCCGGTGGTCCCGGTACAATACCGATGACCCCGAAACTTGTCCCGATGGCCGAAACAGGACTTCCTATATATAAATATTTACCTCCGGACCATTCCGGAACTCCTCGTGACGTCCGGGATCTCATCCGGGACTTCGAACAACATTCGGTAACCACATACAAGCTTCCTTTATAACCCTAGCGTCATCGAACCTTAAGTGTGTAGACCCTACGGGTTCGGGAGACATGCAGACATGACCGAGACGTTCTCCAGTCAATAACCAACAGCGGGATCTGGATACCCATGTTGGCTCCCACATGTTCCACGATGATCTCATCGGATGAACCACGATGTCAAGGACTCAATCGATCCCGTATACAATTCCCTTTGTCTAGCGGTATTTTACTTGCCCGAGATTCGATCGTCGGTATACCGATACCTTGTTCAATCTCGTTACCGGCAAGTCACTTTACTCGTTCCGTAACACATCATCCCGTGATCAACTCATTGGTCACATTGCGCATATGATGATGTCCTACCGAGTGGGCCCAGAGATACCTCTCCGTTTACACGGAGTGACAAATCCCAGTCTCAATCCGCATAAAACAATAGATACTTTCGTAGATACCTGTAGTGCACCTTTATAGTCACCCAGTTACGTTGTGACGTTTGATACACTCAAAGTACTCCTACGGTATCCAGGAGTTACACGATCTCATGGTCAAAGGAAGAGATACTTGACATTGGCAAAGCTCTAGCAAACGAACTACACGATCTTTGTGCTATGCTTAGGATTGGGTCTTGTCCATCACATCATTCTCCTAATGATGTGATCCCGTTATCAACGACATCCAATGTCCATAGCCAGGAAACAATGACTATCTGTTGATCACAACGAGCTAGTCAACTAGAGGCTCACTAGGGACATATTGTGGTCTATGTATTCACACGTGTATTACGATTTCCGGATAATACAGTTATAGCATGAATAAAAGACAATTATCATGAACAAGGAAATATAATAATAATACTTTTATTATTGCCTCTAGGGCATATTTCCAACACAAGGCTCTGCCCAAGATGAAGATGACTGTCCCCACCATTTCTGGGTAATAGTAGAATTTGTTTTCCTTTGTTGAACGTGACGGACTCTTGGTCGACTCATTGAATAAGCTGACTGACTTTCGAAATTTGCAGTGCTGCCACCTCGGAGATCTCCGCCAAGGACGATGATCAAGAGATGGAAGACGTTGTTACCTCTAACCCCGGTACGATTACTGATGCTCTGTTTTTAGTCGACTGATGATTTCTTATAATTCCGGTCGATTGGATTTTTCTTGTAGCTCCTCCTCATGTCATTGACCTCCCTGATGATGACGACGAAGTGCCGTTGAGGGCGCGAAGGAATAGGAGGGCGCCGGCTGGCAAGACCCCACAAACTACTCCGGCGCCTGAGGCCGTAGTCCGAGAGGGTGGTGATACCACTCGGGCTTCTGTGACCTTCGATGTACCTCTGACGAGTGTCCGGCCTTCGACGTCGACTGCAAATCCGCCTTCGCTTTTTGCCACACACCACGTCCCTGAGGACCAAGTGGGTGCCGCTAAAGAGGCTATACGCCAGGCGGGGATCATGATGGAGCAAGTGAAGGTGGTTCGGGAAGCCAGCCAAGCAGCTTATGACGCGAGTTCAGCTCTTCAGAGCAACGTCCAGGTCAGTCGATTCACCACTTGTTCTGTTAGGGTATGCTATCTGAAGAATCTCTTTTCCGAAGATCTTTATATCTGTACACCCACTGGGTGTGTCTATTACTCTTTTTGACGAGTGGGGGCACGCTAAGTGCACCCACTGGGTGTAGTCCCCGGGACTACGGTGGACTGCTGGCAGTCGACTGTAGTCTTTATATTGTGTTGCTTTAGTTGAACTTCTTCACTCGGTCTGGTCAGGCCATGTCGAATGGAACTGTACACGGTCGACTGTGGGCAGTCGATTTTTTTTGGTCAAACCAGTGGGGGCACGCTGAGTGCACCCACTGGGTGTAGTCCCCGAGACTACTGTCGAATGTTTTTGATTCGGCTGTAGTCTTAGAAACGCAATCATTGTCTCTTGGTTACTCGGAAGCAACTTATCTTGGATGTCTGTCGACTGATTTTTTGCAGAAATCCTGCGAACTCGTGGCTCGCTACACTGAGTTGGAGAACAAACAGATCCAGCTGAACCTTGATTTGAAGCTTGCTCAGGAGAACTTGCAGAAGGCGAGGGACGAAGCAAAAGGTATGGCTGGTGAGCTTTTGTCGATTGTCCTTTCTTTCTGGCCGTCCTCGATGTTGATCTCACTTGCTGTTTCGCAGACAAAATGGAGGACGCTCTGAAGAAGAAGGATCAAGACCTTGCCGAAGCGCAGAAGGAGGCCCTGAACAAAACGAAGCTTGCTGAAGAAAAACTGGCTTCAGTCGGTACTCTTGAAAAGGAAAACTCCAGGCTGAAAACTGCTCTCGACGCGGCTAATCAAGAGGTCAGCCGTCTGAAGAATGGCAATATAGCTCTGAATGACAAGGCAAGTGAACTGGCGGGGAAGAGGAACGATCTGAAGGCTTATCTCGATGGACTCGCCAAGAAGCTGTTCGTCATGCTCGAGGGTAATTACTCCGGTCCGACTGACTTGCAGTTACCAAACCTGCGTAGAGCCACTGACTTATCCTTGAATTGTGTTTACAGAATTCTGCCAGAACTTCAAAGAGGAGACCAGTCGAGTGGAGACAGACTTGGACCCCATCAATTCTCCAGTGAAGGACGAGGCTGCTATGAACGTGCTCCGACTGGAATCTCGCGTTGCCGGCGTTGTTGACTATCTTGCTCGGTTGAAGGTTGCGATGTCGCGGATTGACACGTCGCTCTGGCCTAGGACGACACTTCAGAATGACCTCGAGTCCCTGATGACTCGACTAAATGAAGTCCCAGGTCGAGTGGCGGAATGGAAGAAATCTTCTACTAGATGTGGCGCTGACATCGCTCTGTCTCTGGTCCGCGTCCACTGCAAGGAGGCGCGAGAAGAAAAGTTGGCCGCCATCCAAGTTGCCAATACCAGGAAGCACAACTTTCAAGACTTCATGGAGACTTTCATTGCTTCTGCCACTCGCATTGCAAACGGGATCGATTTGGACGAGTTCGTCGCCCCTTCCAGTCCTCCGCCTGAGGAATAAAAACTTTTATGCTTCACTTTAAATTTGCCTCGGAATGCCGAGTGGATTTTGTAACCGTTAAACTCTGTCGAGCTGGAGGCTCGAGTACTTTGATCTGTGGTCTAGGACCTTTGGATCTTATCTGAACTTGATTTATCATTGAATATCTTCATGAATTATCTGTCGAGTGGAACTTGTTCTTCACTCGAAATAACTTTGTATTTGTGGTGCAGCTCCGAAGGAGAAGGTAGCAGTCGATTTGCACCTCGTTGTCCTTGCGGATTAGGATGTGTTCCGTACTTAGGCGAGCACTGGGCTGCAGCTAAGCCCCCGAGTGGAAGGTCTGCTCTCCACTCGGTAGGATTTTAAAAACTTAGGCGAGTACTGGACTGCAGCTAAGCCCCCGAGTGGGAGGTCTGCTCTCCACTCGGTAGGATTTTTTCAAACTTAGGCGAGTACTAGACTGCAGCTAAGCCCCCGAGTGGGAGGTCTGCTCTCCACTCAGTAGGATTTTTTCAAACTTAGGCAAGTACTGGACTGCAGCTAAGCCCCCGAGTGGGAGGTCTGCTCTCCACTCG
>NC_057806.1:382770541-382780910 GCF_018294505.1 Triticum aestivum | reverse complement strand
TTATAAAGGGGCGGAGGAGGTCGACTTGGGGAAGGGGTTGGCCTCGGGAGGCGTGTCCTCCCCGGACACGGCGGCGGCGGCGATCGGGACTCTGGTCCCGATCCGGCTGGAGGCGGCGGCGGCTGGCTGGGCCGGCCTGCTCGGCTGGGCCTTTGGCCCAGTCGGGTGCGGGTTTTTTTTCTTTTAAACAATTTCGCTGCGCCTAAAAAAATTTCTAGAAAAATAAATAAAAAACTAAAAATGCCAAAACAAATTTTCTCCGTCTAAATAAAATATTTAGAACAGGATGAACATTTTTTGGCTCTAAATGCAATTTTTGAAAACGTGCAATTTTTCCTAAATTCAAATAAACTAGCAAATAAAACCAAAATAAAATCTTATTTGATTTTTTATTAAATCCTCAATATTTCTTTATTTTGGGAAAGTCATTTTATTCCCTCTCTCATATTTTGATAACAAAAATAAATGAAGATAAAATAAATAAAATCAAATGATCCCTATTTCAAAATTTGAGAAAACTCAAATATGAAAATAACAAAATCCCCAACTCTCTCCGAGGGTCCTTGAGTTGCGTAGAATTTCTAGGATCCACCAAAAGCAATAAAATATGATATGCAATGATGATCTAATGTATAACATTCCAAATTGAAAATTTGGGATGTTACAAGTTAGAACATAAAGCATATTGGGCCATCAAAGAGCTCAACTATGATTTCAAACTTGCTGGTGAAAAGAGGTTTTTTGATATTAGCTCATTAGATGAATGGAGAACCCAAGCTTATGAAAATGCAAAATTATTTAAAGAAAAAGTTAAAAGATGGCATGACAAAAGAATCCAAAAGCGTGAGTTTAAAGTCGGAGAATATGTTCTTTTGTACAATTCTCATTTCAGATTCTTTGCAGGAGAACTCCTCTCAAAATGGGAAGGCCCCTATGTTATCGAGGAAGTTTACCAGTCTGGAGCCATCAAAATAAATAATTCCTAAGGTACTAACCCGGAGGTTGTTAATGGACAACGAATAAAACATTATATCTCAGGTACGCCCATTAATGTTGAAAGTAATATTATCCAAAGTTTGACACCGGAAGAACACATAAAAGAGTCCTTCCAGAACACTCCAGAATCGTGAAAATAAGGAGGTGCGTGATACGGTAAGTAAATGGGCTCTGAAAAATCTGCAAAAATATTTTTTATCAGTTTTGGAATATTTAGAAAATTAGGAAATAAAGAAACTTCCAGGGAGTGTACCCTGGTGGGCACAAGACCCAGGGCACGCCAGGCTTGCCTGGTGCACCCAGGTGGGTTGTGCCCACCTGGGACACCTTCCGGACTCTGTTTTTCTTCCGTTTGCTTGTCCCCCAAGATAAAAAATCTATATGTACTTCCTGAACCTGTTAACCACCGTATCATGGAGAAATCCTTTGTTTTCTTTTCCTTGTTGTTTTCTATCAGATCCCATCTACCATGGCTGCTTCAAGTTCCTCCAAGGACAAGTTCTTCAAGAGCGTCATCAACCCGTATCTTCGGGAGGTGGTGCAGCACCCTCAGGTCATCCAGATGCATGAGGGGGTGCTTCACCTCCGCGATGTGCCATGCCCCAAGGGGACGGGAACCTTGGAGGCCAGGCTTGAAGCTATGGAGCAAGACGTCTTCCGGTGCAAGGGGATGGTGGAGCGTGGACTCAATGCCAATCACCTTATGATCACGGACCTCTCCCGTGATCTCAAGGTGGATGGCAAGCCCATGAAGGGAATCATCTTCACCCTCAACGAGCGAATCAACTTCCTCCAAAGCCAGATATATGACCTCCAAAACCAAGTCTTTGAATATGAGGCGAGGTTTAAAGGTATGAGTTTGGCTTCTAGTTGCAAGACCCGTGAGACTCACTCCTCCTCATATGATGGTGGACCACTACCATGGGAATCCGAGGACAAGACCTCTACTTCATCACCACCACCTTCTTCTTCACCACCAAAGGAGAATTGAGTATCGGGTATGGGCACTCCCCTTGGCTTCCGCCAATCTTGGGGGAGGTGCCCCGGTATCGTATCATCCCACTATCTTTTTGCCTTTACTTATTTTAGTTTGATCTTTTGCTTTAGATGAATAAAATTTTAGTTCAATCTTTTCTTCTTTGAGAGTTTGCTTAGTGATCTATCCTTGTAATTGTGTGCAAGTTATATAATAAAGTTTAGTTTGGGTTTTTGCTTTATTTACTTTCATGTTGCGAATAAAAGAAAAGAAATAGGAAACAAAAGGAGTAAATAAAAGAAAGGAAATAAATGAAGAAATGATCATATACTAATCCTATGGTAGGTGATGACATCACATAAGGAAAAGTATAAGTAGAAAAATTTATTAGAGATTGACAAACATAGCAGTCAATGATGCAACTCATGAAAGAATTAATAAGAGAAGAGAAGATTCACATATAAATATACTATCCTAGAAATTTTTTGTGATTGTGAGCCCTCATAAAAATATTATATGCCAAAATTGTTGACGTTGGACAAGGAAGACAACTTAATGGTTTATGTTCGTTTATATTCACATAGAAGTCATATTGTCATAGATCCTTTAACATGTGGTGCTTGCCCCCTGTCTTTGCTAGCCAAAAATTCCACACTAAGTAGAGATACTACTTGTGCATCCAAAAACCCTTAAACCCAAATCTTACTTTCAAGTGTCCACCATACCTACCTAGGGATTGAGCAATATTCCTCAAGTAAGTTGTCATCGGTGCAAAAAAGCAATAAAATTGCTTCTAAAAGTGTGAGATCATTTAGTGTAAGAGAAAATTGAGCGTTGCACAAACTTGTGATGGTGAAGAATAAAAGAGACAATCTGCATAATAAAGGTCGCTATCACAAGGGGCAATGTAACGTGACGTTCTTTTGCATTGAGGGGTTGAGCATACAAACAAATAAGCGCATGGCAACCTCTGCTTCCCTCTGTGAAGGGCCTATTTTTTACTTTTATGTATTTACTTTTATGCAAAGATTCAAAAGTTTTCCTTCTATCCCTTTTATTTTTCTCCTTTGGCAAGCATCATGTGGTGAGGAAAGATATAGGCACATATGTCTAGGTGAATATAGATAGCATGAGTTATTATTGTTGACATCACCCTTGAGGTGAATACATTGAGAGGCGAAACTATAAGCCCCTATCTTTCTATGTGTCCGATTGAAACGTTTTGCTCATGTTACGCGGTGAGTGTTAGCACTCATAGAAGACTATATGATGGTTGAGTATGTGGAGTTGCCTAAAGGCTCCGATACGTGACCCTTCCTGAAAAGATAATGAATTGTAGTTGCAAAGTTGATTGAGAACATAGTTTGTTGGTTTCTAATAGAGTTTTTGCTTTATGCTTCAATTGTGTGATGAATTGTTACTTATTCATGGGAAGTATATGATAAAAGTTCTATGATAAAAGTCTTATGTTTAAGTTTGTTGCTGTTATAATAATGAACATGATGCTTCTATGTCTGTATTTTGTTTTTATCGACACCTCTCTCTCTCTCTCTCTCTCTCTCTAAGCATGTGGACATGTTTTCCGATTTCGGTTTTCGCTTGAGGACAAGCGAGGTCTAAGCTTGGGGGAGTTGATACGTCCATTTTTCATCATGTTTTCCTACTGTTATTTATGATATTTTTATCCATAATAATGCTTTTTGGAGTAATTCTAATGCCTTTTCTCTCATAGTATTCAAGGTATACACAAAGAGGGAGAATTCCGGCAGCTGGAAATCTGGACCTAGAGAAGCTACGTCAGGCTACCTATTCTGCACAACTCCAAACATGTTGAAACTTCACGGAGATTTTTTATGGAATATTTGAGGAATATTGGAGCAAATAGCTACCAGAGGGGGCCACCAGGTGGGCACAACCCACCTGGGCGTGCCCTAGTGGGTTGTGCTCACCCAGGCCCACCTCTGGTGCCCATCTTCCGGTATATAAGTCGTTTGACATAGAAAAAATAAGTAGAGGACTTTCGGGACGGAGCGCCGCCGTCTCGAGGTGGAACTTGGGCAGGAGCACTTTTGCCCTCCAGCGGAGCGATTCCGCCGGGGGAACTTCCCTCCCGAAGGGGGAAATCATCATCATCACCAACAACTCTCCCATCTCGGGGAAGCTAATCTCCATCAACATATTCAATAGCACCATCTCATCTCAAACCCTAGTTCATCTCTTGTGTTCAATCTTGTTACCGAAACTATAGATTGGTGCTTGTGGGTGACTAGTAGTGTTGATTACATCTTGTAGTTGAGTACTTTATGGTTTATTTGGTGGAATATTATATGTTCAGATCCAATATGCTATTTAATACCCCTCTGATCTTGAGCATGATTATTATTTGTGAGTAGTTACCTTTGTTCTCGAGGTCACAGGAGAAATCATGTTGCAAGTAATCATGTGAATTTGATATGTGCTCGATATTTTGATAGTATGTATGTTGTGATTCCCTTAGTGGTGTCATGTGAAAATGTCGACTACATGAAACTTAACCATATTTGGGCCTAAGGTAATGCAGTGTGGAGTAGCAATTAGATGATGGGTTGCGAGAGTGACAGAAGCTTAAACCCCAGTTTATGCACTATTCCGTAAGGGACCGATTGGATCCAAAAGTTTAATGCTATGGTTATAATTTATTCTTAATACTTTTCTCGTAGTTGCGGATGCTTGCGGGAGGGTTAATCATAAGTAGGAGGTTTGTTCAAGTAAGAACAACACCTAAGCACCGGTCCACCCACATATCAAATTATTAAAGTACCAAACACGAATTAAACCAACATGATGAAAGTGACTATATGAAATTCCCGTGTACCCCCAAGAACGCTTTGCTTATTATAAGAGACCGTTTTGGTATGTCCTTTGCCTCAAAAGGATTGGGCTACCTTGCTGCACTTTTGTTACTATTATCGTTACTTGCTCATTACAAATTATCTTGCTATCAAACTACTTTGCTACTTATAATTTTAGCACTTGCAGACATTACCTTGCTCAAAACCACTTGTCATTTCCTTCTGCTCCTCGTTGGGTTCGATACTCTTACTTATCGAAAAGAGCTACAATTGATCCCCTATACTTGTGGGTCATCACAACCCAATGAATGAAATTTATTTTTGTATTTTTCTTTATATTCTTGAGTGTTTGCATAGTTATGCTACTATTATGATTGTGTTTTTATGTTTTAATTAGTGTTTGTGCCAAGCAAAGCCTTTGGGATCATGTTGGGTGATAGTTGATTTGATCTTGTCGAAAAACAAAAACTTTTGTGTCCAGAAAAACATTTTTCCTTTTTAACAAAAACGCGATAAACTCCTGATTTTTGTACACAAGATTGATATACAAATTTCCCATGTTGTCCTAAGGTTTCAGAATTTTTGGAGTTACATAAGTATTCGGAGTTTTCAGATTACTACAGACTCTTCTGTTTTTGACAGATTCTGTTTTCTTTGCATTGTGTGCTTATTTCGATGAATCGATGGTTTGTATTGGAGGGTATAAGCTATAGTAAAGTTGGAATACAATAGATATAATGCAAAAATAAAATATGAATGGGTTTGCAATAGTACTTAGCATAGTGATTTGCTTTGTTATACTAACGGATCTCATGAAGGTTTTGTTGAGTTTTGTGTGATTGAAGTTTTCAAGTTTTGGTTGAGATCACGATGGATGAAGTAATAAGGAGTAAAAAGAGCCTAAGCTTGGGGATGCCCCATGGTATACCAAGCCATTATCTAAAAGATAAGCAAGCAACTAAGCTTGGGGATGCCCCAGTGGCATCCCCTCTTTCTTCTAATGACAATCGGTATTTTACTTGGAGCTATATTTTTATTCATCACATATCATGAGTTTTGCTTGGAGCGTCTTGTATTATATGAGTCTTTGCTTGTTTTGCTTCTTATTTTTAGTCAAGTATCCTTGCTGGACATACCTTTTTGAGAGAGCCAAAATGACGCTATTATATTATCATTCTTGGATGTTTTACAATCATTTTATAGCAACTTTATATCATTTTTTTGGACTAACCTATTGACATAGTGCCCAGTGCCAGTTGCTATTTTTTGCTTGTTTTTTACTTTGCAAAAAATCAATAACAGACGGAGTCCAAATGGAGCGAAACTTTTTGGAGATTTTTTCTAGGCCAGAAAACACAGGATGGGCCAAAGAAGTACCAGAGGGGTGCCCCGAGGGGGGCACAACCCACCTGGGCACGCCTGGGTGGGTTGTGCCCACCTCGGTGGCCTCCTGCACCGCCTCTTTGCTCTATAAATACCCCAATATTCCAGAAACCCTAGGTGAGGCGACGAAAAACAATTCCAGCTGCCGCAAGTTTCAGAAACCACAGATCCAATCTAGACACCATCACGGAGGGGTTCATCATCCTCATTGGTGCCTCTCCGATGATGCGTGAGTAATTTATTGTAGACCTACGGGTCCATAGTTAGTAGCTAGATGGCTTCCTCTCTCTCTCTTGATTCTCAATACAATGGTCTCTTGGAGATCTATTTGATGTAACCCTTTTTTGCGGTGTGTTTGTTGGGATCCGATGAACTTTGAGTTTATGACCGGATCTATGTTTTTATCCATGAAAGTTATTTGAATCTTTTGATCTCTTATATGCATGATTACTTATAGCCTCGTATTTCTTCTTCGAATCTTTGGTTTAGTTAGGCCGACTAGATCGATATTTCTTGCCATGGGAAGAGGTGCTTTGTGATGGGTTCGATCTTACGGTGCTCAATCCCAGTGACAGAAGGAGAAATGACACGTATGTATCGTTGCTATTAAGGATAAAAAGATGGGGTCTATTCCTACATGAATAGATCTTGTCTACATCATGTCATTGTTCTTATTGCATTACTTCGTTTCTCCATGAACTTAATACACTAGATGCATGCTGGATAGCGGTCGATGTGTGGAGTAATAGTAGTAGATGCAGGCAGGAGTCGGTCAACTAATTTTGGACATGATGCCTATATAATGACCATTGCCTGGATATCGTCATAATTATTTGAAGTTCTATCAATTGCCCAACAGTAATTTGTTCACCCACCGTATGCTATTTTTCTCGAGAGAAGCCACTAGTGAATCTACGGCCCATAGGTCTCTTCTTTATCATATTTGCCTTCGAGATCTATTTTTATTTGCTTTTATTTTGAGATCCACTAATCCAAAAACCCAAAAATACCTTGCTGCAATTTATTGTGTATTTATTTTATCTCGCGTTCCCGCGATATCTATTTATCCAATCTACTACAAATTTTACCTATCTTTTACCCGGGAGGGATTGACAACCCCTCTTTTACGTCGGGTTGCAAGTATTTGTTCTTTGTGTGCAGGTGTTGTTCACGTAGTGTTGCGTGGTTCTCCTATTGGTTTGATAACCTTAGTCTCATCACTGAGAGAAATACCTACCGTAGTTGTGCTGCATCAGCCCTTCCTCTTTGGGGAAATACTGACGTAGTTCAAGCCGCATCACTGATCCGCGGTCACAAGTGTAGGAACTCAGTAAGTGGTCCTGATGCAGATCCGGTCCAATGTCCCCACACCACGTGGTGTTCTGAATTGCATCCGCAATAGATCTTGTTCTCCGAATTCACCTTGAGACCCTTGCGTATAGTTCTGGAGCTATCTCGCATATCCGGAATCCACTAACCCATCGGTCTTCCCAGAAGAGAATCTGGTGGCCGTTTCCAACAGAAGCCCTCGTAGCCGCATGATACAAAGCTAGTGACTCAGCTGACACCTTTATTGTGAACTCCACCCATGGCCTCGTTTTGTCCGTTCTTTGCAACCATGGCCATCGTGCCAGAAGTGCCTTGTTTAGCCATTTCAAATTAAGTATGCCCATGCCACCAACACATTTCGATCGACACACCATCTCCCAAGCCACCGCACAATTTCCACCATTTGCCTCCCGCTTACCACACCAAAGGAAGCCTCGACTGATTTTGGCCATGGCTGCAACAACCATCAGAGGTAAATCAAGCGCCATCATAGAGTGTACGGGAATAGCACACATTATCGAAGTAATTAGGGCAAGGCGCCCGCTCTTTGGCATTATCGTCGCCTTCCAATTCGGGAGACAACCTGCCAGGTGTTCCACTAGACCATGTAGTTGGGCAACCGTCTGTTTTCGGAGTGTTAGACGTAGCCCCAAGTAAGTGCATGGAAAGTCAGAGCTCATGCAACCCAGTAGTGTGCAGACCATATCCATCAGTTCCAGAGTGCAGCGAATTGGTATGGCCGTGCTCTTCGCCATGTTCACAACAAGACCCGAAGCTTGGCCAAACATCGTCGAGATGGCATTGCATGTCCTCGCCTCCAATTCAGTAGGTCTGAAGAAGACCATCACATCATCTGCAAACATGGACACGCGCAGGTGAACTCCTGTCCTGGCTAATGGAGCTAGAAGACCCTGATGAGCAACATATTGGAATAGGCGATGTAGGGGCTCCATGCATATGATGAAAATCATGGGTGACATCGGATCTCCTTGACGTAGTCCTTGGTAGTTCGAGATCGACCTTCCAGGTATTCCATTCGTCATGATTCTCGTAGATGAAGTAACTAGAAGGCCAATCTAGGATATCCACTCTCTCCAAAACCCATCCGCTTAACCATGAATGGCCATTGGACAGAATCAAAAGCTTTCGAAATGTCGAGCTTTAACATCACCGTAGGGTGTTTCAGCTCATGAAGCCGTCTTGCCGTGTATTGGACATGCATAAAGTTTTCATGTAGTGAACACCCATGGACGAAAAGCGCTCTGGTGATGCCCCACCAGTGTCAGAAGATCAGCGGCAAGCCTAGTTGCAAGGACCTTGTTAAAGATTTTGACAGCCCCATGCATTAGGCTGACCAGTCTGTAATCCTTGATGTCCATAGCTCCATCTTTCTTTGGTAACAATGAAACAATTGCTTTGTTGATGGTCGCCAGCCCTCTCATATCGCCATTGTAAAACTGTGCCAATGCTCTCATAAAGTCGCGCTTGATAATGTGGCAGCAAGTTGCGTAGAAACGGCCAGTAAATCCGTCTGGCCCCGGTGCCTTGTCCAGAGGCACCGCCTTGATCGTTCGCTCAACCTCTTCCTCCGAGAACACCTCCAAGTGTGACAAGTTCTGCCACGGCAAGTTGAGCAGGTCCAAGTTCAACAAATGCTCCCTCACAGGTGCTGATCCCAACAACGGAACATAATACTCATCAACAACCTCAGATATCTCATCCTGCCCTGTGAAAATCCTACCGTTGCGCTGCCTCGTGGTTGTTACATTCTTCCTCTGCCGGTGGCGAGCATGCCGGTGGAAGAAGTCAGAGCTTGCGTCGCCATCTTTCAGGCGTAGTAGGCGAGATCGTTGTCTGACGGTGGACCTATCCAACGAGCTGAGGCCCAACAATCTCTTTTTGAGTAGTTTGCGCAGGCCATGTTCTTGGTCGGCGAGTAAACGAGATTATCCCGCTACGTCAAGTCTTGCAATCACTTCCATAGCAATGGATAACTGTAGGCGGATGTTGCCAATGAAGCGGTCACTCCAGAATTGAAGAGCCTTTGATGTAGCATGCAATTTATTGTTCAGCACAAGAAAAGGGTTGCCCTCTGATGGCACCAATTGCCAAGCATCAGAGACTATCTGAAAGAAGCCCTCCGCCTTTGGCCAAAAACTCTCAAACGTAAACCGCCGGCCCACATGAAACTCTGCGTCCAAATCCAGGAGCGGTGGACAGTGGTCCGACACTGCTGATCCTAGTGCCGTCAACAGACTTGAAGAGTATATGTCCTCCCACATGTTATTCACAAAAACATGGTCGATCTTTTCCAAAGTTGGGGTCCTCCGCTCATTGGTCCACGTGTATCGCCTCCCATTGAGGTACACCTCTTTCGGCTCTAGCCTGTTTAAAAGGGCCTAAAATGAGCGATCATCCGTCTATTTATGTTGGCATTGCTCTTATCTTCAGGATTGACAAGGAGATTAAAATCTCCCACCAATGCCCAAGCTCCCATATGAAGGTCCCGAACGTCCACAATCTCATTCATAAAATCCACCTTCTCTGAGTCGCCTTGAGGTCCATAGACCCCAGTAATCCACCACAGTGGACCCTCTTCCTGTCGAACGAGCGTCGTGACTATATTTTCCATAATGTGTGGGTTAGAGAGAGAGAGACACAACTGTGGGGTCCCATGCTAACAACACACCTTCGCGGGTACCCACCGCCCGCACGTAAAAGAAGTTTTCGAATTTATTCCCAAGGCAATGCCTAACGATCTCACTTAATACAACCTCTAGTTTTGTCTCTTGGAAGCACACTATGCTCACATTTGCCGCCATCACAACCTGATAAATCGCACTCTGTCGAGCCG
>NC_057806.1:382761169-382770340 GCF_018294505.1 Triticum aestivum | reverse complement strand
ATCTATGCCGCCGCCACCGGCACGCCACGACTAAATGTCGATCGGCCCCATGTTGGAGTCACCCTGAAAGGGCAGAGCTGCCACATCCCATCCAAAGAGTGCAAGCATCTTGAGATTGAGAACGTCTTCTCCCATGAAACGAACATTATCGAAAAACATGAAATAAGTCTAGAAAAATGCAAACACGAGTGTCAAATTTAGGATTTGAAACCGATGGACCGGTTCCGCCATAAAGTATCTAGACATAGCGCTCAGATCTCACCTCTGTCACTTGTCGGTGTCCATATTAATCATGAGGTCTAGTATGTTCTAGGGCCACGAAAGCGGCCGTCCTCGCTAAACTAGCACGTCTCCACGGCATCGAATCATCAAATCAAACAATAAACAAGCAAAGCAAGGAAGCTCCCAAGGCGACTAGTCCAGCGACGACCTGCTCCAGTCGACGGATTCCTTCCATTCCATCCCCGTCCACGTCGCACCCATGTCGACTCGACGACGAGGACGCACGCAGACGCCACCCCTCTCCCTGTGACGCAACGCGGCCGCAACGAGTCGCGGCACCGACAGGCAGCGTCGTCCCATCACGGGGCGGGCGGGGCCCGCGCTGCGCGGTCGCAGGAGCGTAGCAGCCGAGCCAAAGCAAGCCGCCCGTCTGTCACTGGGGCGCGGGCCCCGCCGACACGCCCTCCTGTCCACTGGCGTGCGGCAACCCCGGACGAACTCGGACCGAGACCATTCAAATTTTCTTCCACTGCCCCTAGCCCCAGCCCCAGCCCATCTCTTCCTTCTCATCCCCCCTGCCTGTCTCCTCCTCCGCTCCGCTCGCTCCCTCCGCAGATCCGCGCCAGCGAGGACCCGGGGCGAGGAATTCCCCTGCCGATGGCGGTGAACGGGGCGGCCAACGGGTCGTCGGCGGCCAACGGGTCCTCGGGGCCGACCAGGACCGTGCTCGTGACCGGCGGGGCGGGCTACATCGGCAGCCACGCCGTGCTGCAGCTGCTCGCCGCGGGCTTCCGCGCCGTCGTCGTCGACAGCCTCGAGAACTCCTCCGAGCTCGCCGTCCGCCGCGTCGCCGCGCTCGCCGGGGACCACGCGCGGAACCTCTCCTTCCACAAGGTAACGCCGTCGCTTCCGCCGCTACCGGGGCCACGCCCTCTCCCCCCCTTAGATACATTGCTTCTCCTGCCGTCCGCGCCGGTCGATTACGTGGTCCTTGGTGCGAGGATAGATCTCATCTCGTGCTTGACGTGCCGGCCACGCCCTATGTGCTTTTCTAGATAATGGAAGATCTACATTCCTGGCGTGTTCCCACGGGATAGTTGTTTTCGGGCTTTTGGCGTGTTTAATCACTCTAGTTGTGACGAATTATGGGGGGAATTTGTTTGCTTCTTGGTTGCATTTGGAGTTGGGAATATTCGGTTCTAAGAATTACCTGCTATAGATTCGTTTGCGCTTACTTACCTTTCTGGGTGATTTGAGGCTCGTTACACGCTATGCAGATCTCACCGCTGCTGTTGTGGGGCCTGCATCCATCATTTTTAGATAACCTGGTGTTTAATTTGACGCATTGCTTGTGGTCATGTTGGTGGATTTGTGAAGGGGATTTCGTTTTTTTCTGGCTGGCAAACTAGCCAAAACGATGTGGATTAATTTTGGCCAACAGCTCTGTGAAACTGTGAATGTAGGTTCTCACAATGTGAGAACGTTAGGCATGCCATGGCGAATGCAGGGCATTTGTGATCAATTCACATATTCATGGCTTATCTGGGCTGCAGATTCTCACACAATTTGTAAAACATAGGTATCATAACTTTATTTGGTCTACTGATGTTGTACTTGATAGTGGTATGGAAGACGGTGACGTGGGAAATGGAATCTGGACCGTGTATATATCTCATATCTCTTTGTTCGACATTGTTAATCATTGGCAGTTTAGTGCATGACGTGCCTGCATATTAATTCTTTTTCTTACAGTGCAATAACAATTTGAACTATTTAGCGTTATGCTGAAGCCTGTAATTTATGAATAAATGGAATGACTGTGTGCTAGAAATAGAACCACTGGTAAATCTCTGCATGATGGTGGTTTTAAAGTTATATTTTGGGTTGATTGCATTTTTAAGGTGTCACTTAGGTGGGTTGTGGGTAGTTGGGGACTAGATTTGCAACTGTCCACTTTGTAAGGTGTGCACACTGCCAGTGCCTTGTTTGGTTAATTCACAAACTTGTATCACATTCACATCAACACTACACTTTTACAGTTGGCTTTAATATCTAATTCTTTTGTCATTGTCATTGAAACAAACAGGGTGGTTAGCTAGTCAATCAAAAACTTTTTTGACCGGGAATTAATCCAAACTTTGTATTGTCTTCTATTGTTATTGACCAAATCTAAGTGTTTAGTTCATACACAAACGGCTATGAAGTGTTTAGTTCATAAACAAACGGCCAAATCCATCTGAACGTGGAGCCGTGGAAGTGAAAATGGTGACTCTATGTTAATATACTTGTGTTTTTTGTGAAAGTAAATGATTTCTTACTATATGAAGCATTTAATAAATGACTTACAGAAATCTATTGCTTCTTGTGTTACAGTTTGATTTGGATAACAAAATCAGACTATGTCTTTAACCCCTATGGATATCTTAGTTATAAATAGCTCTACAGGAACATATAATGGAACACTAAAAACTAATCTGCTTCTGCAGGTTGATATCCGTGACGAGGATGCACTGGATGCTGTTTTTGCTTCCACAAGGTGCAGCACAATCTATATTAGTAATCAATGTACTTATGTTCATTTTTTACTTGTTTAATGCTTTGGCTTCTTGCCATGTGTAAAGGCATTTACATTCTTGAAATACATGTTTTCCAGATTTGATGCTGTTATTCACTTTGCTGGACTGAAAGCTGTCGGTGAAAGTGTACAGAAGCCATTGTTTTACTATGACCATAACATTGCTGGCACAATTAATCTTTTGAAAGTCATGGCAGCCCATGAATGCAAGAAGGTACTTACAAGTCATGTATCCACAAGATACTTTGTACTCTCTGACGTCATGTGCACAAACTGCCTTAACTGATATAATTCATTATTCAGACTGTAATATGTTTCTTGGTAGTGCTTTGAACACTAGTAGCCTTTATCATACAGAAGTCACTAATTGTTTACAATATCATATTGTGTTCTGTAGAAATTCTATTTGTACATCTCATTTTAAAATAAAATTTAGGCCCTCTGCTTTCCAAGCTTTCCAATATAGTTATGATTGTATCACACTGCAGTAGGATGTACTTGTAGACCACTTATTGTAGCTGCTCCTAGCTCCAACTTCTATAAATCGTAACAATTGATCCATGAATTTCCTAGATATGGTTAGCATATTCATGGTTTTCTTGATATATGTGGTTAAATATATTTGTATTAATGATTCTGTCAACCATCGAAGGTTTGCTGAGGCTCATTCCGTTATTTTTCTTGTTCATACCAGACTGATATTGACATGTGTTTATGTGTTCAAATGTTGTAGTTGGTGTTCTCATCATCAGCTGCAGTTTATGGATCACCTAAGAACTCACCCTGCACAGAGGAGTTTCCTCTCCTTCCGCACAATCCATATGGCAGAACCAAGGCATGTTACAGTTCTTTTCCTATGCACAATCTTTGCATCGAGTCTTTTAACTGATTGTAGTGATACACATTAATTGCAGCTTATGGCTGAGGAGATATGCCGTGATATATACCGGTCAGATTCTGAGTGGAGAATCATTTTACTTAGGTACTTCAACCCGGTTGGGGCTCACCCCAGTGGATACCTTGGTGAAGACCCACGTGGAGTTCCAAACAACCTTATGCCCTACGTTCAGCAAGTTGCTGTTGGGAGGAGGCCGTCAGTGACAATCTTTGGAAATAACTATGCAACTAAAGATGGGACCGGGGTATTTTTTTTCACATGCTATTCTCAGTCAGCTAGTACTTCACCACTGAATTTTAAATTTGGTGAAACCATTTTGGTCCATTCAGTTCATGTCCCATCAACTACTAGACACTACTTAGTAACTATGTAGTAGGAGTGCGCTGGCGTACAGTGCAGTAGCTCTTTTCTACTCCCTCCGTTCCTAAATATTTGTCTTTCTAGAGATTTCAACAAGTGACTACATACGGAGCAAAATGAGTGAATCTACACTCTAAAATATGTCTATATACATCCGTATGTGGTAGTCCATTTGAAATCTCTAAAAAGACAAATATTTAGGAACGGAGGGAGTAGTTACCTATGTGTTTCTGAAATATAAATGGATCAAACACTAGAAGAAGTGGTATCAACAACAGTTGCTCCAGTTGGTCCCCTAGTTTCAAAATTTCGTAGCAAGTAATGGAATTGTGTAGCTCTTACTAAAACACAGTATTTTTTGCAAACAAATAACTGAAAAAAAATCATAGTACTTGAGACAAGTTGTATAACTAGAAGCGGTTGCCCTCAGATTTTGTTCCATTGTGCAACTTAGAGCTTTTCATTAACTTTGTATATTTTTTTACTGAGCTTTGTATATCTTTACTACTGGTTTGCCTAAGTCACCAATGTATAGACCTGTAATACATATCTATCTGGTTTGATCTTGTTAGCAACTTAATGAATGATGCATTGGTGTCATCATTTTCTCCTCTGCAGACAAATCCACAATGCTGCCAGATGATGTGCTAATTAAAATATGTTGTCATGTGGGGCACTTCTGATGTCATCAAAATTTACATTAAAGGGCAAACCCGAGTCTCCTCAGAACAGTAGCATCAGACTCCTAATGCCTGGCTTATGACAAAACATAAGCAAAGTGGACAACAAATAAAACCACATCCTACATCCGAGATACGCAATCCCGT
This sequence comes from Triticum aestivum, assembly GCF_018294505.1. Classification (NCBI taxonomy): domain Eukaryota; kingdom Viridiplantae; phylum Streptophyta; class Magnoliopsida; order Poales; family Poaceae; genus Triticum; species Triticum aestivum. The sequence continues at coordinate 382,765,458 of NC_057806.1, read as the reverse complement.
TCGAAAAAAGTTTTGTCCTGCATTTCCTTGCCAAATGCTATTGCAAACTCCGAATGCCGTGAATCATTTTGTGAATATTGTTATGAAATCTGCAGTTAAGATTTTCTCATCTACTAAGGACACTTTTGCCTGGTGTGCAGGTACGAGATTATATTCATGTGCTTGATCTTGCTGAGGGGCATATTGCTGCACTACGGAAGCTTTTTGATAGTTCGTCTAACATAGGTTTGCACAATTGACTGCATTCTGAAATACTTCATCACAAATACGTTATACTCCCTCCTTTTAGGTTTACAAGGCCCGCACCGAATTTGAGATTTATTTTGACAACCAATCAGGCCAATAATATATGAGTTGTGTGCCATAAAATTATACCATTAGAATCTTTTTTCGATCACAAATTCATGGATATATTTTTTGGCATATAATTACTACTCCCTCCGTCCGGAAATACTTGTCCGAGGAATGGATGTATCTAGATGTATTTTAGTTCTACATACACCCATTTGTATCCATTTCTACGACAAGTATTTCCGGACGGAGGGGGTATTTTGTTAATCAAATTGATTATCAAAGTTGTCCCCAACATGCACGCGGGCCTTGTAAACCAAAAGGAGGTAGTATCATTTTCCAGACATATGTGTGTAACAACTTGAGTACTTAGCCGCTAACTATTTTGCATTGCAAATCCCCAAGCCATAGAGAAATAATTTTTATTTCATGCTTTCACTTTGGAGTCCCTGCAAGTATTGAGTGCTCAAACTCCTATTTCTTCTACCTCTAAGTGCATAGGATGCTTGATGTATCTTTTTGCCCTGTAGTTTGATCTTGTACAAAAATTCAATTCATCATGCAGGATGTGAACCATACAACCTTGGGACTGGAAAGGGGACGTCAGTGTTGGAGATAGTCAATGCATTCGAGAAGGCTTCTGGAAAGGTATGCCTGGTTTGATAATACTGCGATTTTTGTAAATGCCTGATTCCTGTATTTTTTTTAACATGGTACTCCCTCCATTCCTAAATATTTGTCTTTCTAGACATTTCAAATGACTAACACATACGGATGTATGTAGACATATTTTAGAGTGTAGATTCACTCATTTTACTCCGTATGTAGTCACTTGTTAAAATGCCTAGAAAGACAAGTATTTAGGAACGGAGGGAGTATATTTTGCTGGTTAGCATATACTCCCTCCGTTCGGAATTACTTGTCTCAGAAATGGATGTATCTAGAACTAAAATACGTCTAGATACATCCATTTCTGGGACAAGTAATTCCGAACGGAGGGAGTATGACACAATCTCCTCAAAACAGTATTCAAGTAATCCTTGGATTTACTCAGCAGATTGCATAGGGCTTTAGAGGCTTAAGCTTTGAGTCTTTGCAAATTGACAACTGACAATTGCATTGCACAGGAAACTTGGGATTAGGAATTGTGTAGCTGCTGCAATTATTGACAAAACTAAGTTTTCTTATTACAAAGGACAAACATGGAGTAGCTAGTACTTTTTTGGGTGAACAGACTGTTATGATGCTAAGCCCTTTTGTGCTGGTTATGAGTAGATGTGTGAAAATTCTACGATTCATCATACAATGGCCTATAGAAAGATTATGGGTGATTGCTAGACTTTGCAAGTACAGTTAACTGGATGTTGCAATGTTATTATGCCATGCTTGTCCAGACGTTGTTTTAACTCTCCTGCCAAATGCCAATGATAGGAAGATCTATATGAGTTGTTTTCTTCTTGTGCCTTCTTTTCTTATGCATATGTCTGTGTTCCCTATGTTAGAAAATCCCGCTGGTCATCGGTCAGCGCCGCCCTGGTGATGCCGAGATTCTCTTTGCAGGAACTGGTAAAGCAGAGAGAGAACTCAACTGGAAGTAAGCCACTAACGGACTTTCTACATTTTTTGTCAGCGATAACATTCCTTCGGTAATTAAATGTTGTTATTCTGTCTACAGAGCGAAGTATGGCATCACGGAGATGTGCAGGGACCAGTGGAACTGGGCTAGCAAGAACCCTTACGGGTATGGGTCACCCGACTCGACCAAGCAGAACGGTAGCAATTCACACTGAACAACGCGGATCGGTCCGTGCGGACTCACTTGTACATGCAACTTAGTGCCTAAGAGCTGGGATCGGTGTAGATCTAGTCGGCCAGTCATACAGAGAAAGTTACGAGATTAGAAAAAAAAAAGGTTGCTCTGTTGTTCTTCCGGTATCGGTACAAAATCTATCTTCCTCCTGCATATATTTTTTTCGTTGAGATTGTTCTAGGAAGATTTGCTAGTTTGCTATAGTCGACCAGCTAATTCAATTCTTTTACTGCTAATTGAGTTGCATTGCCTAGCAGCTGTATACGAATCCTTTTTGTGCCTGTGCTGTAATAGTAATTAGACGAGCCACAGTAATACACTCAGTTTTGGTTGTATCTTTTCTTTCATGCAGCGTGTTACCCTCCTGTGTATATATCAGAAATTTGTCTACTCTGCCGTCTGGGTTTGGGAACTTTGGGGGTGTGCGGTGCTGCATTTCCCCCCTTGAGACTGTGCGGTGCACGTATAGTGCAGCTTTTGCTAGTGACTCAGCGTGCAGAAATGCATATGCCTTGTGATGATCTGTTGCTTATACCCATGAAAGACGCAATCTCCTCATCTATATCAAGATACTTTGCCAAGCATACGTGGATAATACTTCTGCCCATTTTTTTAGAAGAATACTTCTGCCAAATGAACCACTCTCGCATGTCCGATGAGGGCGTGCGAGCAAAACAGGTGCTAGGCGCAACCACTTTCGGAAGGCGAGTAATCTGCGCCGGCGCACCAGCCCAACCCTAGTCGCAGGATGCCACTTGTTCTGGCCGTTCAATCTAGCGGGAAAAAAAAACGATTCGTGCCAGATCTTCTTCCTCCTCGCGCATCTCACGCTCGCGCATATCCCTGCATCTCCGCCGTCTCGCGCAGCTCCCCTTTGATGCCTCATCTTCCCTCCGGTGGGCTTCCTCGTCGCCGATCGGCACCCTCGCCGGTCGTCCTCGTCGTTGGTTCCCACCCTCGCCGGTCCTCCTTGTCGCTGCCTCGACCCATGCAACAGCTGCACCTGCGGTTTGCAGCTCTCATTAGCTCCAGTTGTAGCTCCGCCGTCGCCCCTCGCCGTTGATGCTCGCTGAACGGAATTGCGTCGACGACTCCCACTAGCCAATCACGCCATTGAACGGATGTAGCAAAAAACTTATCCTGTCATAGCAAAACCTGACAACGGTTGCAGCAAAAACACCGTCGCCGCCGTCGCTAGGTCGTAGCTCCTTCTTGATGGATGTAGCAAAAAAGTTCGCCGGTAGTAGCAACAACCAAATACGGTTGCAGCGAAAAACGCCCTCGCCGCCGTCGCGAGGTCGCATCTTCTGCTTGATGGATGTAGCAAAACACTGCGCCAGTAGTAGCAAAACAAAACTACGGTTGCAGCATCATTTTTTGCTGGAAGCACAGGATTGCGAACGATGGCCACCAGTAAACGACATTGAATGAATGTAGCAAAAAATACCGCCGTAGTAGCTAAAAACAACGACGGTTGCCAAATTGAAACTTTTTCCTTGCCGGTTGAAACTTTTTTCACGGTTCAAAGTTTTTCTTCCACACCCATTTGAAGCTTTTTCATGCTTGAAGCATACTCCTTTGCCGGTTGAAGCTTTTTCGCACACCGTTTGAAGCTTTTTTGCATCTGCCGTTGCCAGCCACAAGTTCGCCGTCGTTGGTTGCAGCACGTCACTCTGACAGTAGTAGCTGTTTTTGTTGCTGGTCGTAGCTTTTCGCAGCGTTGGTTGCTGTTGGGTTTCGTAGTAATTGCAAAAAAATTCCTACGCACACGCAAGATCATGGTGATGCATAGCAACGAGAGGGGGAGAGTGTGATCTATGTACCTTTGTAGATCGACAACGGAAGCGTTAACTTGGTTGATGTAGTCGTACGTCTCCACGGCTCGACCGATCAAGCACCGAAACTACGGCACCTCCGAGTTCTAGCACACGTTCAGCTCGATGACGATCCCCGGACTCCGATCCAGCAAAGTGTCGGGGAAGAGTTCCGTCAGCACGACGGCGTGGTGACGATCTTGATGTACTACCGTCGCAGGGCTTCGCCTAAGCACTGCTACAATATTATCGAGGACTATGGTGGAAGGGGGCACCGCACACGGCTAAGAATATGATCACGTGGATCAACTTGTGTCTCTAGGGGTGCCCCGTGCCTCCGTATATAAAGGCTCAAAAGGGGGGGGGGACTGGCC
>NC_057806.1:382753998-382760967 GCF_018294505.1 Triticum aestivum | reverse complement strand
GGCCAAGAGGAGGCGCGCCAGGAGGAGTCCTACTCCCTCCGGGAGTAGGACTCCCCCCTTTCCTAGTTGGAATAGGATTCGCGGAGGGGGGAAAAGAGGAGAGAGAGGAGGAAGGGGGGCCGGCCCCCTCTCCTTGTCCTATTCGGACCAAGGGGGGGAGGGGCGCGTGGCCCATCTATGGCCACCTCTCCTCTCTTCCACTAAGGCCCACTAAGGCCCATATACTTCCCGGGGGGTTCCGGTAACCTCCCGGTACTCCGGTAAAATCCCGATTTCACCCGGAACACTTCCGATATCCAAACATAGGCTTCCAATATATCAATCTTTATGTCTCGACCATTTCGAGACTCCTCGTCATGTCCGTGATCACATCCGGGACTCCAAACAACCTTCGGTACATCAAAATGCATAAACTCATAATATAACTGTCATCGTAACCTTAAGCGTGCGGACCCTACGGGTTCGAGAACAATGTAGACATGACCGAGACACGTCTCTGGTCAATAACCAATAGCGGAACCTGGATGCTCATATTGTCTCCTACATATTCTACGAAGATCTTTTATCGGTCAGACCGCATAACAACATACGTTGTTCCCTTTGTCATCGGTATGTTACTTGCCCGAGATTCGATCGTCGGTATCCAATACCTAGTTCAATCTCGTTACCGGCAAGTCTCTTTACTCGTTCCGTAATACATCATCCCGCAACTAACTCATTAGTTGCAATGCTTGGAAGGCTTCAGTGATATGCATTATCGAGAGGGCCCAAAGATACCTCTCCGACAATCGGAGTGACAAATCCTAATCTCGAAATACGCCAACCGAACATGTACCTTTGGAGACACCTGTAGAGCTCCTTTATAATCACCCAGTTATGTTGTGACGTTTCGTAGCACACAAAGTGTTCCTCCGGCAAACGGGAGTTGCATAATCTCATAGTCATAGGAACATGTATAAGTCATAAAAAAGCAATAGCAACATACTAAACGATCGGGTGCTAAGCTAATGGAATGGGTCATGTCAATCAGATCATTCAACTAATGATGTGATCCTGTTAATCAAATGACAACTCTTTGTCCATGGTTAGGAAACATAACCATCTTTGATTAACGAGCTAGTCAAGTAGAGGCATACTAGTGACACTCTGTTTGTCTATGTATTCACACATGTATTATGTTTCCGGTTAATACAATTCTAGCATGAATAATAAACTTTTATCATGATATAAGGAAATAAATAATAACTTTATTATTGCCTCTAGGACATATTTCCTTCAGTCTCCCACTTGCACTAGAGTCAATAATCTAGATCACATCACCATGTGATTAACATCGATAGTTCACATCATCATGTGATTAACACCCATAGTTCACATCGCCATGTGACCAACACCCAAAGGGTTTACTAGATTCAGTAATCTAGTTCACATCGCTATGTGATTAACACCCAAAGAGTACTAAGGTGTGATCATGTTTTGCTTGTGAGAGAATTTTAGTCAACGGGTCTGCCATATTCAGATCCGTATGTATTTTGCAAATATCTATGTCAACAATGCTCTGCACGGAGCTACTCTAGCTAATTGCTCCCACTTTCAATATGTATCCAGATTGAGACTTAAAGTTATCTAGATTAGTGTCAAAACTTGCATCGATGTAACTCTTTACGACGAACCTTTTGTCACCTCCATAATCGAGAAACATATCCTTATTCCACTAAGGATAATTTTGACCGCTGTCCAGTGATCTACTCCTAGATCACTATTGTACTCCCTTGCCAAAATCAGTATAGGGTATACAATAGATCTGGTACACAGCATGGCATACTTTATAGAACCTATGGCTGAGGCATAGGGAATGACTTTCATTCTCTTTCTATCTTCTGCCGTGGTCGGGCTTTGAGTCTTACTCAATTTCATACCTTGTAACACAGGTAAGAACCCTTTCTATGACTGTTCCATTTTGAACTACTTCAAAATCTTGTCAAGATATGTACTCATTGAAAAAAACTTATCAAGCGTCTTGATCTATCTCTATAGATCTTGATGCTCAATATGTAAGCAGCTTCACCGAGGTCTTTCTTTGAAAAACTCCTTTCAAACACTCCTTTATGCTTTGCAGAATAATTCTACATTATTCCCGATCAACAATATGTCATTCACATATACTTATCAGAAATGTTGTAGTGCTCCCACTCACTTTCTTGTAAATACAGGCTTCACCGCAAGTCTGTATAAATCTATATGCTTTGATCATACTATCAAAGCGTTTATTCCAACTCCGAGATGCTTGCACCAGTCCATAGATGGATCACTGGAGCTTGCTTATTTTGTTAGCACCTTTAGGATTGACAAAACCTTCTGGTTGCATCATATACAACTCTTTCTTTAAGAAATCCATTAAGGATTGCAGTTTTGTTATCCATTTGCCAGATTTCATAAAATGCGGCAATTGCTAACATGATTTGGACAGACTTTTAAGCATCGATACGAGTGAGAAAATCTCATCGTAGTCAACACCTTGAACTTTGTCGAGAACCTTTTGCGACAATTCTAGCTTTATAGATAGTAACACTACTATCAGCGTCCGTCTTCCTCTTGAAGATCCATTTTTTTCTATGGCTTGCCGATCATTGGGCAAGTCAACCAAAGTCCGTACTTTGTGCTTATACATGGATCCCATCTCAGATTTCATGGCCTCAAGCCATTTTGCGGAATCTGGGCTCACCATCGCTTTTTCATAGTTCGCAAGTTCGTCATGGTCTAGTAACATGACTTCCAGAACAGGATTACCGTACCACTCTAGTGCGGATCTCACTCTGGTTTACCTACGAGATTCGGTAGTAACTTGATCTGAAGTTACATGATCATCATCATTAGCTTCCTCACTAATTGGTGTAGTAGTCACAAGAATAGATTTCTGTGATGAACTACTTTCCAATAAGGGAGATGGTACAATTACCTTATCAAGTTTTCTACTTTCCTCCCACTCACTTCTTTCGAGAGAAACTCCTTCTCTGGAAAGATTCCGAATTTAGCAACAAAAGTCTTGCCTTCAGATCTGTGATAGAAGGTGTACCCAACAGCCTCCTTTGGGTATCCTATGAAGACACATTTCTCTGATTTGGTTTTGAGCTTATTAGGATGAAACTTTTTCACATAAGCATCGTCGCCCCAAACTTTAAGAAACGACAACTTTGGTTTCTTTCCAAACCATAGTTCAGATTGTGTCGTCTCAACGGACTTAGATGGTGCCCCTTTTTAACGTGAATGCAGCTATCTTTAATGCATAACCCCAAAACGATAGTGGTAGATCGGTAAGATACATCATAGATCGCACCATATCTAATAAAGTACGGTTACGACGTTCGTACACACCATTCCACTGTGGTGTTCTAGATGGCGTGAGTAGTGAAACTATTTCACATTGTTTTAACTGAAGGCCAAACTCGTAACTCAAATATTTTACCTCTGCGATCATATCGTAGAAACTTTTATTTTCTTGTTACGATGATTTCTCCACTTTACTCTGAAATTCTTTGAACTTTTCAAACGTTTCAGACTTATGTTTCATCAAGTAGATATACCCATATCTGCTCAAATCATCTGTGAAGGTCAGAAAATAACGATACTTGCCGCAAGCCTTAACACTCATTGGATCGCATACATCAATATGTATTATTTCCAATAAGACAGTTGCTTGCTCCATTGTTCCGGAGAACGGAGTTTTAGTCATCTTGCCCATAAGGCATGGTTCGCAAGCATCAAGTGATTCATAATCAAGTGATTCCAAAATCTCATCAGCATGGAGTTTCTTCATGCGCTTTACACCAATATGACCTAAACGGCAGTGCCACAAATAAGTTGCACTATCATTATTAACTTTGCATCTTTTGGCTTCAATATTATGAATATGTGTATCACTACGATCGAGATCCAACGAACTATTTTCATTGGGTGTATGACCATCGAAGGTTTTATTCATGTAAACAGAACAACAATTATTCTCTGACTTTAATGAATAACCGTATTGCAATAAACATGATCAAATCATATTCATGCTCAACGCAAACACCAAATAACACTTATTTAGGTTCAACACTAATCCCGAAAGTATAGGGAGTGTGCGATGATGATCATATCAATCTTGGAACCACTTCCAACACACATCGTCACTTCACCCTTAACTAGTCTCTGTTCATTCTGCAACCCCCGTTTCGAGTTACTAATCTTAGCAACTGAACTAGTATCAAATACTGAGGGGTTGCTATAAACACTAGTAAAGTACACATCAATAACATGTTTATCAAATATACTTATGTTCAGTTTGCCATCCTTCTTATCCGCTAATCACTTGGGGTAGTTCCGCTTCCAGTGACCAGTCCCTTTGCAGTAGAAACACTTAGTCTCAGGCTTAGGACCAGAGTTGGGCTTCTTCACTTGAGCAGCAACTTGCTTGCTGTTCTTTTTGAAGTTCCCCTTCTTCCATCTGCCCTTTTCTTGAAACTAGTGGTCTTGTCTACCATCAACACTTGACGTTTTTCTCGATTTCTACCTTCGTCAATTTACGAAGAGCTTGGGAATCGTTTCCGTTATCCCTTGCATATCATAGTTCATCACGAAGTTCTACTAACTTGGTGATGGTGACTAGAGAATTCTGTCAATCACTATCTTATCTGGAAGATTAACTCCCACTTGATTCAAGCGATTGTAGTACTCAGACAATCTGAGCACATGCTCACTAGTTGAGCGATTCTCCTCCATCTTTTAGCTATAGAACTTGTTGGAGACTTCATATCTCTCAACTCGGGTATTTGCTTGAAATATTAACTTCAACTTCTGGAACATCTCATATGCTCCATGATGTTCAAAACGTCTTTGAAGTCCCGATTCTAAGCCATTAAGCATGGTGCACTAAACTATCAAGTAGTCATCATATTGAGCTAGCCAAACGTTCATAACGTCTGCATCTGCTCCTGCAATAGGTCCGTCACCTAGCGGTGCATCAAGGACATAATTCTTCTATGCAGCAATGAGGATATGCAGCAATGAGGATAAACCTCAGATCACGGATCCAATCCGCATCATTGCTACTAACATCTTTCAACACAATTTTCTCTAGGAACATATCAAAATAAACACAGGGAAGCAACAACGCGAGCTATTGATCTACAACATAGATATGCTAATACTACCAGGACTAAGTTCATGATAAATTAAAGTTCAATTAATCATATTACTTAAGAACTCCCACTTAGATAGACATCCCTCTAATCTTCTAAGTGATCACGTGATCCATATCAACTAAACCATGCCCGATCATCACGTGAGATGGAGTAGTTTCAATGGTGAACATCACTATGTTGATTATATCTACTATATGATTCACGCTCGAACTTTCGGTCTCCGTGTTCCGAGGCCATATCTGTATATGCTTGGCTCGTCAAGTATAACCTGAGTATTCCGTGTGTGCAACTGTTTTGCACCCGTTGTATTTGAACGTAGAGCCTATCACACCCGATCATCACGTGGTGTCTCAGCACGAAGAACTTTCGCAACGGTGCATACTCAGGAAGAACACTTCTTGATAATTAGTGAGAGATCATCTTAAAATGCTCCGTCAATCAAAGCAAGATAAGATGCATAAAAGATAAACATCACATGCAATCAATATAAGTGATATGATATGGCCATCATCATCTTGTGCTTGTGATCTCCATCTTCGAAGCACTGTCATGATCACCATCGTCACCGGCGCGACACCTTGATCTCCATCGTAGCATCGTTGTCGTCTCGCCAATCTCATGCTTCCACGACTATCGCTACCGCTTAGTGATAAAGTAAAGCGTCACAGCGCGATTGCATTGCATACAATAAAGCGACAACCATATGGCTCCTTCCAGTTGCCGATAACTCGGTTACAAAACATGATCATCTCATACAATAAAATTTAGCATCATGTCTTGACCATATCACATCACAACATGCCCTGCAAAAACAAGTTAGACGTCCTCTACTTTGTTGTTGCAAGTTTTACGTGGCTGCTACGGGCTTAAGCAAGAACCAATCTTACCTACGCATCAAAACCACAACGATAGTTTGTCAAGTTGGTGCTGTTTTAACCTTCGCAAGGACCGGGCGTAGCCACACTCGGTTCAACTAAAGTTGGAGAAACTGTCACCCGCTAGCCACCTTTGTGCAAAGCACGTCGGGAGAACCGGTCTCGCGTAAGCGTACGCGTAATGTCGGTCCGGGCCGCTTCGTCCAACAATACCGTCGAACCAAAGTATGACATGCTGGTAAGCAGTATGACTTATATCGCCCACAACTCACTTGTGTTCTACTCGTGCATATAACATCAACAAATAAAACCTAGGCTTTGATGCCACTGTTGGGTTTCGTAGTAATTTCAAAAAAATTCCTACGCACATGCAAGATCATGGTGATGCATAGCAACGAGAGGGGGAGAGTGTGATCTACGTACCCTTGTAGATCGACAACGGAAGTGTTAACTTGGTTGATGTAGTCGCACGTCTCCACGGCTCGACCGATCAAGCACCGAAACTACGGCACCTCCGAGTTCTAGCACACGTTCAGCTCGATGACGATCCCCGTACTTCGATCCAGCAAAGTGTCGGGGAAGAGTTCCATCAGCACGACGGCGTGGTGACGATCTTGATGTACTACCGTCGCAGGGCTTCGCCTAAGCACTGCTACAATATTATCGAGGACTATGGTGGAAGGGGGCACCGCACACGGCTAAGAATATGATCACGTGGATCAACTTGTGTCTCTAGGGGTGCCCCTTGCCTCCGTATATAAAGGCTCAAAGGGGGGGGCTGGCCGGCCAAGAGGAGGCGCGCCAGGAGGAGTCCGGGAGTAGGACTCCCCCCCTTTCCTAGTTGGAATAGGATTTGCGGAGGGGGAAAAAGAGGAGAGAGAGGAGGAAGGGGGGCCGGCCCCCTCTCCTTG
>NC_057806.1:382747771-382753851 GCF_018294505.1 Triticum aestivum | reverse complement strand
GGGGGGGGCGAGGGGCGCGCGGCCCATCTATGGCCACCTCTCCTCTCTTCCACTAAGGCCTACTAAGGCCCATATACTTCCCGGGGGGTTCCGGTAACCTCCCGGTACTCCGGTAAAATCCCGATTTCACCCGGAACACTTCCGATATCCAAACATAAGCTTCCAATATATCAATCTTTATGTCTCGACCATTTCGAGACTCCTCGTCATGTCCGTGATCACATCCGGGACTCCGAACAACCTTCGGTACATCAAAATGCATAAACTCATAATATAACTGTCATCGTAACCTTAAGCGTGCGGACCCTACGGGTTCAAGAACAATGTAGACATGACCGAGACACGTCTCCGGTCAATAACCAATAGCGGAACCTGGATGCTCATATTGGCTCCTACATATTCTACGAAGATCTTTTATCGGTCAGACCGCATAACAACATACGTTGTTGCCTTTGTCATCGGTATGTTACTTGCCCGAGATTCGATCGTCGGTATCCAATACCTAGTTCAATCTCGTTACCGGCAAGTCTCTTTACTCGTTCTGTAATACATCATCCCACAACTAACTCATTAGTTGCAATGCTTGCAAGGTTTCAGTGATGTGCATTACCGAGAGGGCCCAAAGATACCTCTCCGACAATCGGAGTGACAAATCCTAATCTCGAAATACGCCAACCCAACATGTACCTTTGGAGACACCTGTAGAGCTCCTTTATAATCACCCAGTTACGTTGTGACGTTTGGTAGCACACAAAGTGTTCCTCCGGCAAACGGGAGTTGCATAATCTCATAGTCATAGGAACATGTATAAGTCATAAAGAAAGCAATAGCAACATACTAAATGATCGGGTGCTAAGCTAATGGAATGGGTCATGTCAATCAGATCATTCAACTAATGATGTGATCCTGTTAATCAAATGACAACTCTTTGTCCATGGTTAGGAAACATAACCATCTTTGATTAACGAGCTAGTCAAGTAGAGGCATACTAGTGACACTCTGTTTGTCTATGTATTCACACATGTATTATGTTTCCGGTTAATACAATTCTAGCATGAATAATAAACTTTTATCATGATATAAGGAAATAAATAATAACTTTATTATTGCCTCTAGGGCATATTTCCTTCAGTTGCAACTTTCCTCATCTCTTGGTTGCAGTTGTTTGTTGTCATTGGCCACAAAACTACACGCCGAAGATTGTAGCAAATAGCGACACCGGTTGTAGCAAAAAAATGATCTAGTTGTAGCAAAAATCAGCTGTGTTTCCAACTCGTTTATTGGTTGCAGCAAAAAACAACAGTGGTTCCAGCTCTGGATTTGCCCGGTTGAAGCAAAACAAAATGCTAGTTCCAGCATTGTTATTCGCTCGCTGGCATCGCAACCTTCACCGTGGTCATCCATGGAGACTCGTCGGCACGGCTTGGCATGGCGCCCCTGGCACGGTCCCAGCATCTCCGTCGTGGCGCCCCCGGCACGGTCCAAGCACCTCCGTTGCGGGAGAGTTTGTGCATCATGGTGCGGAGATTGAAAAAAAACTCAAGCGGTGGAGCCACTTGCAGGAGCGCTTCTAGAGGTAGGAGGTGATGCACTGTAGCAAATGAGTGAACCACGTTTGCTTCTGGAGGAGATAAGATAGGAGGGGTGATGGGCCTAAAAAATCCCTTGAATCACATCTCCCTAGTCGTTCGATCCAGCTGGATCGCGTGGCCCCCGCGCGACCGGCGGAAGACTCGGCCGGTGCGCCGGGTATAAACATTTCCCCTTTCGGAAACCCTTAGTGCTTCTCCAAAAGGCGACTAGGGTTCCGCGGACCTTGACGGCGGCCGCGGGTGAGATCGGCAGGCCGCACCAAGGATTGCCGGCCGGAGATGGCTTCACCTTCCGTGCATGGTGGCGGCAAGGGGACAGGAACTACGTCGCCCAAATCGACCAGGGCGCGGCTTGAGGAACAGCTCGAGAAGTTGGACATCTTCGAGGAGGAGGCAACACCGCTGGTATTGGACGATCGTGTCGAAGGAGCGCCGAAGAAGTGGATGATGGAGGGGAAGGTACTTAATCACAATATACTCCACATCCAAACCATCTCCAATATTCTACGTCCTGCATGGGGGAACCCTAAGGGGCTGACCTTCCGAAGCGTTGGGGAAAACACCTTCGTTGCAGAGTTCGCGATGCAGCGGGATCGAGATCGTCTGTGGGAAGGATCCCCTTGGCATATTAGTAAGAATGCGGTGATTCTTTCAGAATTTGATGATTGTATGTGCCCGTCAGAACTCAGATTTGAAAAACTAAAAGTCTGGGCGAGAGTTGTCAATCTCCCCTTCAATTTGCGTAATGAAGAGTGGAGCAAGGCAATAGCAAAACAGATTGATAAAAAGGCTAGCTCTATTCACTTTGATCATGGCGGTGGCTACCTGCGTGCAAGGATAACTTTGGATGTAGCTAAACCGCTAAGGAGGTGGATACTTATTGAGCCCGCAAGGCGAGGAATTACAGATCCGTATGACATCCAATATGAGAATATTCCTCACTTTTGTTTTTCATGTGGTCGCCTGGCCCACTCTGATCTTCTTTGTCTGACGCCTAGAACCAGAGACAAACATGGCAATCTTCCATTTGGAAAAGGCCTCCGGCCACCGGATGAAAGGAAAAAGACTGCATCTAATGAGAGCTCCTCCAATACTCAGCAGACAAAATATTAATTATATTGCACATTAATATTAAGCTAGATATAAATTGCATAATAATGTTAGATAGGGTATAATTACTTGGTTAATGCTGACCGTCGATACCATTGGGCATGATATCAATTACTGAAGTGTGCTACACATGTTTACAATGTTAAACATGTTTAGTACTAAACACCAGAGTGATGTAGACCGTTGGATAGATTCAATTGAATGGATGAGATCTGTTGGATCTCCGCAACTTGCTTTTTTATTGGTATATAGATATAGATTGCTTAGTCTTCGTCAAGTGACAGTTTGTTGTGTTAGAATAAAATTGCGCCAGTTTTTGTGGTGGTGCTATGTGTCCTCATGGATCTGATTATTTGGATATGATGAGTTTCTTTTTGATCTGGATATGATGAGTTTTATGTGTTATATTGTTTTTGTTAGTTTGACTTTTTTTGGAGTTGAAATTTTTCCTCAATGTTACAGTGAAGATTTTGTGGTTTGAAGATTTGCGCTTTTAGGGGTTCATCCACGGCTTGAGTACGTTCATCGCTCATCGTTTTTCTATCTTCTTGGACGAGCGACTCAAGGGGCTTCCAGAGTCCTTTGTTGCTAATCAAGTTCGTGAAGGGGGAGAGTGACGATATCACCACTTCAGTCCAACTGTAATCTCTTTAGTGAACTCTTGGGTTTTGTCTTATAAAGATTGATATTACTAAGATGTCTCCATGAATCTTTTTTTAATTCTTGGCAGGAGTTGTAGTTTCTTGTATTATGGATCCAAAGCAGTATACCTATAATGATTACGAGTATTATTAAAGCTACATGTGTTTCTTTATTTTTGACAAATAACCCTCTTAATAAGGCACTAGTAGATTGGTGGGCGTCTTTTCACCTACCTTCACAGCCGTCGGATGGATATCCATGTCTCTGCGTGAAATCGACCAGTTTCATTCCACATCACCGCGAGTCACACTGAGCTTCCACCATAGCTAGTGTTGAATCCGCTGACGTGATTGTAGAAGCCAACGGGGAACCATCAGTGCACCCTTTTTAGTTTTTTTGACGGGAAGGCTTTGATGGGTAGCTTTATATTGAACTTAAATACTTACATGATCTTTTTTTTCATGGTAATACGTGTCTCATTTATTTATATCATAAGGATCATAATACAAGCCATGTACATAACGAGCCGATAAAAATAAAAAGACGACAAAATGCTAAGAATTCTCTGAGCTTGACACCAACGCGCTCACCTACCTCTGACACCACTACAACAGTCACCAAAGCAAAATATGATGGATTTTGAGCAGGTTTAGACCATTTAACATTAGGTACACTAGTCGCACTTCTAGATCCAGCATAATTGGCCATCATCGCATGTATGGCGAGTGCTGTTTTGGAAGAAATGATCACACCTTCGTCCTTCACAGCTTCCTTTCTCTGCCATCAGATGCACCAAGCTCCAACGAAGATAGACTTTTGGAAGTCAAGATGCTGTAGTGTGGTTGAATTATGCCTTTTATCTCTATGGATATTCTTAAGCACGACACTACCAGATCTGTCTGAAACAAGGGCATGGGTGATCGTTTTCTGAAGACCCAAAACTTTCCACACTTCTTTAGCTCGCAAGTCTTCAGCTTCGTTTTTGAACTCAGACTTGATTGAATAAACGAAAGGCAACAATTCCAACTAAAAAAAGCGAAATCCCGCTTAGGCCCTTAAAATTACCAACAATCAGCATTTATCCAATGGTCGCCATCGCCACCTCCTTCTCCGCCGCCGCCGCCGTCGCCGTCGCCCGCCGGAGCTCCCCGGCTCACCTCCAGCTCGTCGCTCGCCGCCGCCTCCCGTTCTGCACCGCTGCCTCCTCTTCCTCCGCGCCACCTGCTGCTGCGGCGGGCTTTGGGTGGGCCGACGCCCTCCGAGTTGCCAGCGAATTCGGGGTCGGCGATGAGTCCGACCTTTCGGGGTACTTCCGGAAGGTCGACATCTGCAACCGAGGAATGGTAGGTTTCCCCTTTGCGTTCTACCATTCTCACAACTGCGCTGGCGGGTGTATGTGAAATTGTCTCAGGTGTGGGATGCGCGGATTTGTTTGGGTTTTGCAGGGTGATAAGGGGGAGTTTGTGGAGTTCATGGTTGAGGATCAAGTGGTGGGATACATCCACAAGGGGTGAGTGTAGCGGGATCAACATCTGCTCTTTAGTTTTCTCTGTGTAACATCTACTCCGAGAACAAATTTTATCGAGGAAACAATAGTGGAGCAACACTCGCCTGCAGACAAGTTGAACAATAATATGTGTGTTCCTTCTTGTGTTATCCCAAATCCTGTGATTTGTTCTCCTGTATTTTCATAAAGGCCTCCGGGCCTCTGCACCGAAAAATGCAAACAACTGCAAAAGTTTACAAACAAAATAAGCATCCTCTGATTTGTGCAAGGAGCTTCTCGTTGACTTAACTCCATGTTGGTGTATAATCCTCGTGTATATAGAAGAAAATTGGTGTTAATCCTTCTGTAAGCATATCGGTATTGGTGCTTACAATTTGCAACAGCTGATTGTTGACCCTGTTTATTTGTACTGAATGAATTGCTGTGATTTGCCAAAATTTGATGCCCACTATGTGCAATTCAAGTTGATTCCGTATGGAGTGCAAATTGTAAAATTACTCTATGAAATATCTTGTCATTTTCCAGTATAATGTAAAATTATAGTCAAGGAAATTCCACTGGAATGCATGATTCCCAGTACATATACACTTTCTATTAGTTTCAAGATTTGTTGTTGAAGTAACATGTCAGGCTTTACTAATATTTAGACACTGATTTTTCCCCCAGTACCTTAATTTTTAATTTCTTTAATAAAGTAAATCATTTGAAGAGAAAGCAATCATAGATTAAACATGATAAGATGAACAGAGCTTGCATTTCTTAGCCATGAGTGTTCAGATTGGTCAAGCAGAAGTCTATGAGGATATTGAAATACTTGTCATAGTCACGTCATTGTGATTTAGGATCTATGAGATGTTTAACTTTGTGGTATTAATTTCAGTTTTACCGAACATCTGAGGGACTTCCATGATGTTTTTACCATTGTCTCGGGCAACAATGGCAAGAACAGTGTGGACCACGTGACTCTCCACTCATCGCTCAGGACTCCAGAAGATCGAACAATCGCCATCGGAGATGTCATAAAAGGCCTAGGGGAACTCATTTCTGGTATACGAAATGAGGTACTGGCCAGAATTGTATATATGAATTATTCTATGAACTTCATTCGAAATTGCACATCTGCCGATTTAGTCAAATTTAGACAACTTCATGATTCCATTAGTGTAGCTAAATGGATAAACTAGTAAGGTGCGCGTGTGTTGTGACTAGATGTTTTTTTGAGGAATCAC
>NC_057806.1:382740166-382747495 GCF_018294505.1 Triticum aestivum | reverse complement strand
GATGTCAGTTACAATGTTCTGAATGGTTGTGCGGGGAGAGTGATCTTCAGATTGGAAGACATCGACGTTACAAGAGTCCCCAGATCTTCCAGAGAATAACAAGGAGCACTTCTGGCCAGATTCTGGAGTCTAGCTGTTGCGGCGGATGAGCCAACCATAAATCTTGGAACCTTGGGGTGGTAGAGAGTCCAAGTTGGACCCAAATCTGAGCTGTATGCGGGCAGCCAATGAACAGGTGGCCTGTGTCTTCAGAGGGGCCAGCACATCGTGGGCAGGAGGCGGTATCCGACATGTGCTTGTAAGCCAGGTTTGCATGGGTGTTGAGGCGCCCGCGAAACAACAGCCAAGCAAACAGTTTGATGATCTTGTCCGGGGCTCGGGACCTCCAGATTAAATCAGCGTGGTCATCCTCGAGATCTTCATGTAGCATAATCTTATAAGCAGGCTTTGGAGAGTACTTCAGTCCATGGAGCAAGAACCGCTCGTCCTGTCCATCCGTGAGTTGGATCTCCTGGATTTCTACCTCTCTTTGTTGTTGCGGGACTTCCAACTCATGGATGGACAGGTAGGCGGCGAAGGCGGCAAAGTGCCCCTCACTTTCCCGCCTTCGCCGCCTACCTGCCATCGCACCACAACCATGTGCCGATTCCTGCCAACCACCACTAGCCGCCATCCCCCTTTTACTACCTCCAGCCATCTCCTTACTCGCTGCAGCTACTCCCTAACAACAATCTGGGCCACTTCTCACACCCACATTACTACTCAAATCCCACCCCAAATCCCTTCCAATTTTGCCATCCACCTACCATCAGCAATAGCCGCAGATCGTCACCGCCTTCACGCCTCCACATGCCAACCGATTTCATACGTCGTTATGGCAGCCTTCACAGACCACAGCGCATCTATGGATCCACCCTACCCATCACCTCCCTTCTGCACCTGCCTAACCATCACCTCGGCTCAGGTTTGGGTTCCGGCGTGCCCCGCTTCCACAAGCTCGACTTCCCAACATATGATGGCTTGGTCGATCCTCTTGGTTGGCTCAATAGGTGCGAGCCAGTTTTTTCGTGGACAACACATAGACGAGGCAAACAACATCTGGACTGCGGCCTACAACCTCACCAATGACTCTCAACTCTAGTACTTATGAGCGCGATTTTGGCATGCCGAGATGGGAGCAGTTCAAGGAGGCTTGCCATGTTCAATTTGGGCCGTCACTTCGCGCAAATCCCTAGGGCAAGTTGGCGTCTGTCGTTCACTTCCTTGGTTGCAGACTACACCATCAGGTTTCTAGCGCTCATGTGCCACAATAATGAGCCATTAACACCGTTCCAACGACGGTTTCTGTACATAGCAGGGCTGCCTGATGGTCTTCGCATCGACGTCGAGCTTCAACGACCATCTGACTTCTACACCGCCATCTCCTTCGCCAAGGCCTATGAGCAGCAGCATTTCCCTCCAACAGCGTGACCACACCAGCCTTCTGGGCCTACAGTGTCCCTGTGCCTCTCCGATTCTCCTGTTGCCAAGGCAGCTACAATACCTTCCCTGCCAGGGCCACTAGCACCTATTCTGTAGTCGATTACTCCATAGCCAACCCCGGCACAACAGGTTTGGCATCTCACTCCAGCTGGGTTGGCAGAACGTCGTTGCCAGGACCTTTGCTTCAACTGCAACGAGATTTATGTTTGTGGTCACCGGTGCGCGCAGCACTTCTTCATCGAGACTGACGACTACAACCAAGGTAGCTCCACAACTGGTAGCCCCTCTCAATGAAGCAGAGAAGAATATCATCATTTACTTTTATCTACTTTTCATTAGTTAGGGTTATGTCAGTAGTAGATCCTTCTATCATCTACGTCTGACCATTCGAGAAGGTTTTCTTAGTGTTTAGTTTCTCTTGTAATGATACATATTTTTTACCTGTTCGAGCTTTCTCCACGAAGGGGAAGTGGTCGTAACATCGTATGTGATAATAATATTGTGGGACACTACACCATTCTGTTCCCCGCTCATTCTTTATCACGATTGTTCTCTTCACATTTTTTCCCATGCGCTGCTGTGGGTTTTTCATGTTATAGTTTGGAGTTTTGTATCTATCTTCTGAATCTTGATACTATATGCAAGGCTGTTTTTAACTTTTTATTACCTATCAAATTAACCTTACGTCCACATTTTCTCTTTGTTTTGCTTGTCTGGCAATATTTTGCAATATGCAGCTCTATCCAGTAACCTCATCTTACGGCATGCCTGTGTATTTCTCTCTGGAACGTGCTGCTGCTCCCTACTTTGGTATAAAGGTCTGGTATTCTGCACCTCTAAAGTTACCCATCATCGATCCTCTCGTCTATGCTATAAGTTTCCTGATTCTTATTAGCTATGTACCTAAGCAGCCTTCTCTTTTATCTTTAAGTTTAAGATCCTCATGGCAGGCTTATGGTGTTCATATGAATGGGTACATTGAGAAGCGTGGTGAAAAATCTCTTTGGATTGGTAAGAGAAGTGATGAGAAGCAAACTTACCCTGGGATGCTAGATCATCTTGTTGCTGGTGGCCTGGTATCGTTCTTCTTTCCTCTATTTTCTGTTCAAGTCCTTTTGTACTTCATTAGCGCTTCAATTGAAGATGGGTAACAGTAGTTGCTGGAATCTTATATGCATTAGATGACAATCTTGAAACTCCTATTTCAGAATATCTACTCTCTAATAATATGTATAAATACTTCCCATTTTTATAATTGCCTAGAGATTTCCACCAGTTCTGGACATGTTATGAAGATAATGCTGAATGCTCCTCGTAAGACCTATAGCCTGTAGACTGTCACTGGCCAATTGCTTGAATCAGAATGATTAAATTATTTGGATTTTTCAGGTACCTATTCAATCTATCTTAGTCTTAATAAAGTAATTATTATTGAAAGACTAAATCCAGTCTTGCTGGGGTTATCTTTTTTCCTATAAAATCATCTGGTGAACAATGTCCTTAGCGCCCCCATATTAGTCAAGCCAGGTGACTTCATATTTAGAAAATTAGGCTGCTTAAAATGGTGACCTTTGGAATTATAATTTTTCATGGAAATGCAGGTTATGGATTCGACTGGCAGGCTCAAATCCATCGGTTACAGAAGTGATGCACAGTACCCTTTTGATTTTCACGTGAAACTGTATAGCTGTTAACTTACGTTGACTACATATGGAAATTTTCAGCCTTACGGAATCTCCTGTAAAGAGAATATCATCAAGGAATGTGAAGAGGAAGCAGGAATACCAAGATCCATGTCAACCAAGTAACATGCAAACTGCTGTTAGAAGTTCTAGTTTTTCTGTACTGTGATACATGAATGTTTTGCAATGCGAACAACTGCACTCATAAGTACCAATGTTTTGTTTTGCTAGCGCTACTTCTGTTGGAGCCGTTTCTTACATGGATATCAATGGGTTTAGATACAAAAGGGATGTTCTGTTCTGCTATGACCTTAGACTTCCTGTAGATTTCGTTCCTAATAATGAAGGTACACACAACTAAAACATTAATGCTAATATGCTGTTTTCCCATTCGTTAACCAGTGTGCTGCCAAAATATCTTGCAGATGGAGAAGTTGATAGCTTCAGGCTAATCCCTGTACCACATGCTGCAAACATTATACGGAGGACAGATTTTTTCAAGTCAAACTGCAACCTTGTGATCATTGACTTCCTCTTCCGTCATGGGTAGTATATGCATTATTCCCCTAGTGGTGCAATTTCAAGAACAAATCTTCTCAGCTGTTGACATGGTGATCTTTCGTCCAGGTACATAAACCCAGACTGTAATGGGTACCTGAAGCTGCTGACAAGTTTGAGGAGTGGTGATTGTTCCTAGGGCTTGCAGTTCTCTGTTCAAACAGAAGAATCAGATTACCAGCATTAATCGCTGATTTTTTGGAGTAAGCTAGATGGTTATCCATCAAAATCAGAAAGTTTTAAGTACAAGCTGTACATGCATTTTTGTTCTGAAAATGCATCTTCGTTTGCATATTATCAATGACTCTTCAGTGAGTTTAGGTAGGTAGGAAAAATTTAGGAGGAAAGGGGGACATAATAAAAGGAACATTTCTTGTTCAGTTTAGCTGGATGATTTGTGAGTTGCACACTTGCACTATCTATTAATCTATGTATGTATACATGGTGCTGAACATGGTCTGTTTAGGCCTGCTTATTTCTGCAGTCTTTTATATGCTTGTGCTATTGGCTATTTTCTTGCAATTTTTTTTTTTTGAAATGGTTTTGGTAACTGCAGGCCTGAAGCTGAACACCGCGTGCGCTCTCATCCAGCAGAATGGAAGTTCGAGATCACTCTTTATGAAGCTGTATTGAGCTTCGACTAATCAAGCCATATGCTTGACAATGTGCTTATTTGTTTTAGCATCAATTGCTTAATGCTTTTCCATAGGTGCATATATAAGTAGCTTTAATAAATAAATACTGCTCCCTTCGGCTCAAATTAATTGACGAGACTATACAATGGCCATTTTTACCAAAAACTCCTCATATTCAAATTCTTAACAGAAAACTCCACCACAACAATTCACAAAACTCCGTCCGCTCTCGAGTGAGCTCCGCCCGTGACCCCGCCGTCCTCCCTGTGTGCTGCAGTCGGCCGGCTGATGAGAAACACTAGTAGATGAGAAGAAAGAAAACATATGCTAGATCTGTTTGGCCATTTCTAGATGCTTTCACTCTAGTGTAGTATTTCTTTCCTTTTCTTTTCTATCCTACCTACTGTTTTCTAGAGTCTTTTACTCCCTCCGTTCTTAAATATTTGTCTTTAGAAACGGAAGGAGTAGTTGTGAGTAGCTATGAGTAGAATGATGAAACTTACATAATATTTTCTAGAGTATTCCAGCTATAAGTAGAAGTATGTGAAGGCTTCCCAAAGCCTTATAAATAAAGGTCCTCACCTCTACTTTGCACCAGACTATGTACCCCTACCTATAATAGAACTCGTGGTCATCTTCTGCCACCCTGACGCCCATGAGCTCTCTGCCATCAGAATGCTGCTCGACACTTTTGGCAACGCCTCGAGTCTTCGAACCAACTTCCTCAAGTGTTCCGCTTCACCCATCAGATGTGGCGACAACCACCTCGCCACCATTGGTGCCTCCCTCTCCTGCCCGATGGCGGAATTCCCCATCAAATACCTCGGGCTACCGCTCTCAACTCGCAAAGTGCCGGCCTCCGCCCTCCTTCCGCTCATCGACAAGCTCACCATGAAGCTCGCCACCTGGAAAGCCTCTCTGCTGTCGCGTGGCTAGCGGCTTGCTCTAGTCAAACACGTACTCACCGCCATGCCTGTGCATATCCCGTTAGCGCTAGCACTACACCCAGCGATCCTCGAGGTCAACATGCTCATTCGAGATTTCCTTTGGCATGGCAACAAGGCTGCCCATGCTGGTTGCTGCACCGTCTCGTGGCAAAAGGTGTGCCGTCCCCTCGCGCCTGGTGGGCTAGGGATCCGCGATCTGCACCGTACTGGCGTCGCCCTCCGCACCAGGTGGCTATGGTTGCAGCGCACCGACCCTGACCGCTCCTAGAAACATCTCCACCTCCCGTCCGATCACGAGGCCTATGTGCTCTTTCGTGCTTCCACGACCTGGACCATCGGCAATGGAAACACCTGCAAGTTCTGGCAGGATCACTGGCTCAACGGGCGCTCCATCCCCGAGAATGCACCTACACTTTCTGCCCTCATCCCGTGGCGCCGCCAAAACCAACGCCTTGTCAGCGACGCTCTTAGCAACATAGGCTGGATCCCCGACATCCACGGCGTCTTACACCCCCGCGCGGTCATTGAATATGTCGAGCTTTGGAGGCTGCTCCAAGCTATCCAGCTCTCCAACGAACCCGACAAGCTCTCCTGGAAATGGACGGCCGATGGGAACTACTCCGCGCGATCAGCCTACCACGCGCTGTTCATTGGCGCCACCACCGCGCCATTCTGGCGCCCCATCTGGAAGACTTGGGCTCCTTCCAATGCGAAGATTTTCCTCTGGCTTGCCTCTCTCAACAGATGCTGGACCGCCGACCGGAGAGCGCGCCACAATCTTCCTCATGACCCCATTTGCAAGCTGTGTAGCCAAGACAGCGAGACTCCGCACCGCCTTCTCGTCGGTTGCGTCTTCTCGCGCATCATTTGGCACGACATCATGGCATGGTGCCGCATACCCGTCCTTCCCCCTGATGGCACTTCCGGCTTCTTCGACTGGTGGATGGCAACGACGACCAGCGCGCCAGCCTGCCTCCGCAAAGGGATCAACTCCATCATCATCCTCACCTCTTGGGCACTTTGGAAGCATCGCAACGCAGCTCTCTTCGACAATGCTGCTCCCTCCTACAACAAGCTTGTCGAGCACATAAAACAAGAGGCGGAACTCTGGGTAAGAGCCGGCGCCAAAGGGCTCGATAGGATCGTTCATGTAACATAAGATGTAAACTATGAGGCTGAGCATCCTCCCTCCCTCCCTGCTCAACTAGCGCCTTGGCCCTCCATCTCATGTGTACGAGGCCCAAGGCGGTCATGTAACGCCCCGGATACAACTTTCCATATTTGTAACTCCGACTCTTGCCTTTTCCGGAGATGCGATATGAGATTCCCTTCGTGGTTGGGTTTTTGTCTTCGTTTTGCATTTTGTTCGTGTCATGCATTTCATATCATGTCATCATGTGCATCGCATTTGCATTCATGTTCGTCTCATGCATCCGAGCATTTCCTCCGTTGTCCGTTTCGCAATTCGACACTCCTACATGCACCCGGCGCACCCCTCTTGCCTCTTTTCGTGAGCGGGTGTTAAACATTCTCGGAATGGACCGAGATTTGCCAAGTGGCCTTGGTACATCACTGGTAGACCGCCTGTCAAATTTTGTGCCATTTGGAGTTCGTTTGATGCTCCAACGGTTAACCGGGTAACCGCAAAAGCCTCTTGTGTGTTGCAGCTCAACACCCCTCCAAAATGGCCCAATAACCCATCTAAATCATCTCCATCTCCTCCGTCGTAGGATCACGATCGTGTGGGCGAAAACTACACCTCATCTGGACACTCCCACCTCCTTCTACCTATAAATATGTGCCCCTCTCCAAAATTCGCGGTCAAACCCTAGCTATCTTCATCCTCGCGCTGCCGGACACGTCCAACCCCAGCCAGACATGTCCGCGCCGCCGCCCCGGGCCAATCCCACCTCGCCACATCACCGCCGCCGACCCTCCTCTCTCTCCTCGCGCCGCTCCGTCGCCTCGCGCCCTTCGCCGCCTAGCCCCGCCTCCCTGCCGCGCCGCGCCCCGCAGCACGCCAGC